>NW_026705018.1:1200000-1500000 GCF_029867415.1 Vicia villosa | reverse complement strand
ACAATGAAACGTTAGTAATAACCGAATCATAATTTCTAAAAGATTTCAATCAGAACTTCTGATTGGAAAATCACATTTCATTTCAGAAGATACTCATATATAAGAACTTCTCATCTTCTCATTCTGGGCATAGATCCATATTGATGTTCTTCAGAATGAATTTAAACTATCTTCAGCCAGGGGTTTTGTAAAGATATCAGCCCATTGATGGTCTGTATCCACAAAGTTTAAAGAAATAACACCCTTCTGAACATAGTCCCTTATGAAATGATGTTTAATCTCAATATGTTTAGCTTTTGAATGAAGAATAGGATTTTTAGATAAACATATAGCAGAAGTATTATCACAGAATATAGGAATGTTACTCTCAAATATCTGATAATCTTCCAACTGACTCTTCATCCAGAGCATCTGTGTACTACAGCCAGCAGCAGCGACATATTCTGCTTCTGTTGTTGATAGAGCAATAGTTGCTTGCTTCTTGCTATACCAAGAGATCAAATGACTTCCAAGAAATTGGCAACTTCCTGAAGTACTTTTTCTTTCAATTCTGTCTCCAGCATAATCAGCATCACAGAATCCTACTAAGTTGTATTCTTTAGATTTTCTGTAAACTAAACCAACATTAGTAGTACCTTTCAGATACCTTAGAATTCTCTTAACAGCAGTTAAATGAGATTCTCTAGGATCTGATTGGAATCTAGCACACAAACAAACACTGAACAGAATGTCAGGTCTAGAAGCAGTCAAATATAGAAGAGATCCAATCATACCTCTGTATAACTTCTGATCTACCTTCTTACTTACCTCATCCTTACCTAGGATGCATGTTGGATGCATAGGAGTTTTGGCTTCTTTGCAGTCCAGAAGATTAAACTTCTTCAGAAGTTCCTTCACATACTTGGTTTGGTGAACATATGTTCCTTCTGATGTTTGATTTATTTGTATTCCAAGGAAATACTTGAGTTCTCCCATCATGCTCATTTCAAACTCAGCCTGCATAGACTTAGCAAACTCCTTTCCAAGTGTAGCATTAGATGTTCCAAAAATAATATCATCTACATATATTTGACAGATTAAAAAATCCTTTTCAAAGGTTTTACAAAAGAGAGTAGTGTCCACTTTTCCTCTAGTGAAACCATTATCTAGAAGGAAAGAACTTAAGCGTTCATACCAAGCTCTGGGAGCTTGCTTCAATCCATATAATGATTTCTTTAGTTTAAACACATGATTCGGAGACATAGAGTCTTCAAAACCAGGAGGTTGATGGACATAAACTTCTTCATCTATATAACCATTTAAGAAGGCACTCTTAACATCCATCTGATAGAGAGTGATGTTATGTTGAGTGGCAAAAGAAATTAATAGACGAATAGACTCTAACCTGGCCACTGGTGCAAAGGTTTCTGTATAGTCAATCCCTTCTTGCTGACTATAACCCTGAGCCACCAATCTGGCTTTGTTCCTTACCACCTCACCTTTCTCACTGAGCTTGTTTCTGAAGACCCATTTTGTACCAATTATATTGAATCCATCTGGTCTAGGAACAAGATCCCAAACATCATTCCTTGTAAACTGATTCAGTTCTTCTTGCATAGCAATTATCCAGTCTGGATCTTCTAGAGCATGATCAACAGAAGTTGGCTCGATCAAAGATATAAGACCTAATTGACAGTCTGCATTGTTCTTAAGGAATGCTCTTGTTCTGATTGGATCATCCTTCTTTCCAAGAATGACATCTTCTGAATGACCAGAGATGAGTCTAGATGATCTTCTGACAGATGGTTCTTCAGAAATACTTAGATCCTCCAGAGAAGCTGATACTTGATCTTCAGATTCTTTGCTTCTGAGAAGCTCTGCTTCTGATGCATTGCTTCTTGGCTCAACAACTTCTGATATGTCAATATCATAACCTGCAAAATTATCAACCTGCTTTGGTTTTTCAGAACCAAGCTTATCATCAAACCTGATATTGATTGATTCTTCCACAATCAATGTTTCAGTATTGTATACTCTGTAGCCTTTTGAGCGTTCAGAATATCCAAGAAGAAAACATTTTTGAGCTTTGGAATCAAACTTACCAAGACGATCTTTAGTGTTCAGAATAAAACATACACATCCAAAAGGATGGAAATATGAAATGTTGGGCCTTTTATTCTTCCACAATTCATAGGGAGTCTTATTTAGAATAGGTCTGATAGAGATTCTATTCTGAATATAGCATGCAGTGTTTATTGCTTCTGCCCAGAAATGCTTAGCCATATTGGTTTCATTGATCATGGTTCTGGCCATTTCTTGCAGAGTCCTATTCTTTCGTTCTACAACCCCATTTTGCTGTGGAGTTCTAGGACAAGAGAAATCATGGGCAATACCATTTTCTTTGAAGAACTCTTCAAAGGATCTGTTCTCAAATTCACCACCATGATCACTTCTAACCTTTATGATTTTACACTCTTTTTCAGATTGAATCTGAATGCAGAAATCAAAGAACACTGAATGAGTCTCATCCTTGTGTTTCAAGAATTTTACCCACGTCCAGCGACTATAATCATCTACGATGACTAATCCATATTTCTTTCCTCTGACAGATGCTGTTTTGACTGGTCCAAACAGATCAATGTGCAAGAGTTCTAATGGCCTTGAGGTAGAAACAACATTCTTAGACTTGAATGCAGGTTTGGAGAACTTGCCCTTCTGACATGCTTCACAAAGAGCATCTGATTTGAATTTCAGATTAGGGAGTCCTCTGACAAGATTCAGTTTGTTAATCTGAGAGATCTTTCTCAAACTAGCATGACCTAATCTCCTGTGCCAGACCCACTGCTCTTCAGAAACAGACATAAGACAAGTCACCTTCTGACTCATAAGATCTTGCAGATCTGTCTTATAAATGTTGTTCTTCCTCTTGCCTGTAAATAGGATTGAGCCATCCTTCTGATTTACAGCCTTGCAAGACTTTTGATTGAAGATTATATCATAACCATTGTCACTTAATTGACTGATAGATAAGAGGTTATGAGTTAATCCTTCTACAAGAAGTACATTAGAAATGGAAGGAGAGTTACCAGACTTTATAGTTCCAGAGCCAATTATCTTGCCCTTCTGATCTCCTCCAAACTTGACTTCTCCTCCAGACTTAAGCACCAGGTCTTGGAACATAGACCTTCTTCCTGTCATGTGTCGTGAGCATCCAGAGTCCAGGTACCATGACATGTTGTGCTTTGTCCTTCTTGCAGCCAAGGATATCTGCAATAGGAATAATCTTATCCTTAGGTACCCACATTTTCTTGGGTCCTTTCTTGTTAGATTTTCTCAAGTTCTGATTGAACTTGGGTTTGACATTATAAGCAATAGGAGGAACAGCATGATAATTTTTAATATGAGTTTCATGATATTTCCTAGGTTGTGTCACATGCTTCTTGGTGTGTGTTATGTGAAAACTTTGTGCATGTGAAGTGTGCCTAATATCATGAGAGTGGCCATACTTGAACTGATCATACAATGGCTTGTATGTGAGTTTCATTTCATCAACAGGTTCAAGTTTGTATGGGGTTTCACCCTCATAACCAATGCAAACTCTTTTGTTTCCAGATACGGCATATATCATAGAAGCTAGCTGACTTCTGCCAATACTTCTAGATAAGAACTTCCTGAAACTTAAATCATATTCTTTCAGAATATGGTTTAGACTAGGAGTGGATTTTTCTGAATTAGAAGGAGATCCAACATCATTGGATAATTTTAAAAGTTTATCTTTCAATTCAGAATTTTCCAATTCAAGCCTCTTTGTTTCAAATTCAAATAGCTTTTTCAGCTTTTTGTATTTAATACAAATCTGAGACTTGGATTCCAGAAGTTCAGTTAATCCGGAAACTAACTCATCTCTAGTAAGTTCAGAAAATACCTCTTCAGAATCTGATTCTGATGTAGATTCTGATCCGTCATCTTTTGTCGCCATCAGCGCACAGTTGGCCTGCTCATCTTCTGAATCATCTTCTGACTCATCCCAGGTTGCCATAAGACCTTTCTTCTTATGAAACTTCTTCTTGGGATTCTCCTTCTGAAGATTTGGACATTCATTCCTGAAGTGTCCTGGTTCATTGCATTCATAGCACATGACCTTCTTCTTGTCAGATCTTCTGTCATCAGAAGATTCTCCATGTTCAAATCTCTTTGAACTTCTGAAGCCTCTGAACTTCCTTTGCTTGCTCTTCCAGAGTTGATTTACCCTTCTGGAAATCATGGACAGTTCATCTTCTTCTTCAGATTCTGATTCTTCAGGATCTTCTTCTTTGGCCTGAAAAGCGTTAGTGCATTTCTTGATATTAGATTTTAATGCAATAGATTTACCTTTCTTTTGAGGCACATTTGCATCCAGCTCAATCTCATGGCTTCTCAAGGCACTGATCAGCTCTTCCAGAGAAACTTCATTCAGATTCTTTGCAATCTTGAATGCAGTCACCATAGGACCCCATCTTCTGGGTAAGCTTCTGATGATCTTCTTCACATGATCAGCCTTGGTGTATCCTTTGTCAAGAACTCTCAATCCAGCAGTCAGAGTTTGAAATCTCGAAAACATCTTTTCAATGTCTTCATCATCCTCCATCTTGAAGGCTTCATACTTCTGGATTAAGGCAAGAGCTTTTGTCTCCTTGACTTGAGCATTTCCTTCATGAGTCATTTTCAAGGATTCATATATATCATAGGCTGTTTCCCTGTTTGATATTTTCTCATACTCAACATGAGAAATAGCATTCAGCAAAACAGTTCTGCATTTATGATGATTCCTGAAATGCTTCTTTTGATCATCATTCATTTCTTGCCTTGTCAGCTTTACGCCACTGGCATTTACTGGATGTTTGTAACCATCCATCAGAAGATCCCATAGATCACCATCTAGACCAAGAAAGTAACTTTCCAGTTTATCTTTCCAGTATTCAAAGTTTTCACCCTCAAATACCGGCGGTCTTGTATAACCATTGTTACCGTTGTATTGCTCAGCAGAGCCAGATGTAGATGCAGGTGGATTTGTCGGAGTTTCACCAGCCATCTTTTAAATGAAGCGTTTTTCTCTTCCTGAATCTTTTCTAAACACGGTTAAGTGCTTGCACCTTAGAACCGGCGCTCTGATGCCAATTGAAGGATAGAAAAACACTTAGAAAGGGGGGGGATTGAATAAGTGTGACTTTAAATCTTGGACGATAAAAATAAATTGCACAATTATTTTTATCCTGGTTCGCTGTTAACGAAGCTACTCCAGTCCACCCCCGCAGAGATGTTTTACCTCAACCTGAGGATTTAATCCACTAATCGCACGGATTACAATGGTTTTCCACTTAGTCCACGACTAAGTCTTCTAGAGTATTCTGATCACAACTTGATCACTCCAGGAACAACTGCTTAGACAACTTCTAAGACTTTTCTAGAGTCTACTGATCAACCTGATCACTCTAGTTACAAACTGCTCAGCCAACTGCTAAGACTTCCTAGAGTATACTGATCACACGATCACTCTAGTTCCTTACAACTTAATGTAATCTATTCAAGAGTTTACAAATGCTTCTTAAAAGCTATAATCACAAACTGTGATATTTCTCTTATCGTTTAAGCTTAATCTCACTAAGATATTACAACAGCAATGTAGTGAGTTGATGAAGATTCTGAGCTTTGATTGAATAGCGTTTCAGCAAGTTTATTTTCGTTCAGAGTTGTTAAGAATTGGTAACCTTGCTTCTCATCAGAACTTCATATTTATAGGCGTTGAGAAGATGACCGTTGAGTGCATTTAATGCTTTGCGTGTTCCGTACAGCATTGCATTTAATGTTATACGCTTTTGTCAACTACCTCGAGCCTTGTTCACGCTGTGTCTACTGACGTTGCCTTTAGTAGCTTTAACGTTCCTTTTGTCAGTCAGCGTAGTCTGCCACCTGTACTTCCTTCTGATCTGATGTTTGTGAATACGACGTTTGAATATCATCAGAGTCAAAACAGCTTGGTGCATAGCATCTTCTGATCTTCTGATCTTGAAGTGCTTCTGTTGCGTGATACCATCTTCTGATCTTCAGTGCTTCTGATCTCATGTTCTTCTGATGCTTCCATAGACCCATGTTCTGATTCTGCTTCGACCATCTTCTGATGTCTTGCCAGACCATGTTCTGATGTTGCATGCTGAACCATTTGAGACACAACTTCTGAGCGCTGAATTATGCGTACTCTATATATATATTTCCTGAAAGGGAAATTGCATTGGATTAGAGTACCATATTATCTTAAGCAAAATTCATATTATTGTTATCATCAAAACTAAGATAATTGATAAGAACAAATCTTGTTCTAACATAGCTTATCGGACTTGTAAGGCACATCGAGGAGCTGTCCCCATACTGTGCAACCACCTTTTTCGATCACAGCTTTGGCATCTTTGAGGGAAGCCATAGTTGGAGTTACTTTTGTAGTTGGAGTGGCAGAAATATGTTTGGTAGTAGAGACATCTGGAGAGACCACCTCAAAAGATTGGCAGGGAGTTTCGATGAATTCGTCATCCAACTCAACATACTTGGAGTTGCTCAGGTGGCAAACCACATATTCTTCTTCGCCGTAAACTGTGACAATCTTTCCTTTTACTGGATACTTCAACTTCTGATGTAGGGTAGAAGTTACAGCATTTTCCCCATGTATCCAAGGGCGTCCTAGTAAACAGGAATATGCTGGGTGAATTTCCATTACGTAAAAGGTAGAATCAAAGATCTGAGAGCCCACTCGGATTGGGAGATTCACCTTTCCGTACACTGTTCTTGTTGACCCTGTCATACCCCAATTTTTGACCTAAGATACCACCTCATATCATCTGCATATGCATCATTTGCATCTCTAACAAATTGCATAGTTTGTGTTTGCTACTTGTGACTCAGCAGGGTTTAAACAAGAAATCACTCATCAGTACAAGTAACAATTAGGGTTTTGTTCTCCCTTCATCTCAAAAGAACCATCTTCATCAATAGTCAACATTTGGACCTCAAAGATTCATTTCAACAAGCTCAGAGACTTTGAATCAACCAGATTAGGGTTTTGACTGATGATAGCATACCCCTAACTTTTGCTCAGGATTTGACCTAATGACTTGGGACATGACCTCAAGACCCCAAGTACATCATTTTGACCTAATCTATTGACTCAAGACATCTCCAACACAGGGACTGATCAACAGTGAAATTTCAAATCATCAGATTAGGGTTTTTGAACTATCAGGGACTGAAATCAGGGATCACATTTGGGAAACCCTAAAAAGCCCTAGGGGATCACTCAAAGGTTTCAATCATCTTCAAATAATCCTTATGACTTTATCCAATGGAAATTACATCTCAATTCAAGATCCACAGTCATCAATTTCATCAGGTCGACAATTAGGGTTTTTGACCTAATTCACCTGAACCACAGGAAATTGCATTTACTCCTGATCAAAGGAGATCACATCCTCACCTTCCTAGTTGTTTAATCCATTGTTGTGAGCAGGGAGTATCCAGCTGCTCCAGTTGCAGTTGTCTTCTTCATCTTCCACATCATTGATTTCTTTGGTGGGGAAATGAGCTGTTGATCCTTCGAGATAAGTAAGATACTCTGCTGGATACGAGAGCCCAGGCTGAGATATCATTGTTGGCTGAGCGAGATACCCGATAAGATTGTCCCATCCAGTTGGAATGATGTCTTCAAGAGAGACTTGTGCATTCTGGGGAAAAGGGTATTGTGTCAGGAAATCATTCTCATTATCTGGTGTCTCCCCAACTTCTTCAAGAGCGTCAGGGTTTGTGAATGTCATATGTTCTTCGAAATGGTTGTCCCATCCAGTTGGGGTGATGTCTTCTATGGCAATCTGCGAGCTCAGGGGAGCAGAATACTTCACTATAAAGTCATACTTGCCACATGGTTCTCCTAGTGTATCCCAAACTTCTTTTGGACTAGGTGGACCTTGGTATTGCTCAGTGATGGAACTTGTGAAACTTTTGCTATCTTCAAATTGATCACCCCATCCAGTTGGGGTAATGTCTTCCATAGCAATAAAAGAACTCTGAGGTGCAGTATATTTTACTAGAAAATCATACCCGCCGCTTGGTTCTCCCAAAGTATTCTAAACTTCCATGGAAATGGGTGGAACTTCATTTGGATATGGCTGAATGATATGGTTCAAGAACACTCCATCGTCTTCAATAGCATTTACTCCTTGGCTGACGAAGTGTGACATTAATCCTCCAGAACAAGGACTTTGATTGTTCTTCTGATTTCCATTAGCATAGCCCAGGCCTAGCTTAGCGGACTTGTAAGGCATATCGAGGAGCTGTCCCCATACTGTGCAACCACCTTTTTCGATCACATCTTTGGCATCTTTGAGGGAAGCCATAGTTGGAGTTACTTTTGTAGTTGGAGTGGCAGAAATATGTTTGGTAGTAGAGACATCTGGAGAGACCACCTCAAAAGATTGGCAGGGAGTTTCGATGAATTCGTCATCCAACTCAACATACTTGGAGTTGCTCAGGTGGCTAACCACATATTCTTCTTCGCCGTAAACTGTGACAATCTTTCCTTTTACTGGATACTTCAACTTCTGATGTAGGGTAGAAGTTACAGCATTTTCCCCATGTATCCAAGGGCGTCCTAGTAAACAGGAATATGCTGGGTGAATTTCCATTACGTAAAAGGTAGAATCAAAGATCTGAGAGCCCACTCGGATTGGGAGATTCACCTTTCCGTACACTGTTCTTGTTGACCCTGTCATACCCCAATTTTTGACCTAAGATACCACCTCATATCATCTGCATATGCATCATTTGCATCTCTAACAAATTGCATAGTTTGTGTTTGCTACTTGTGACTCAGCAGGGTTTAAACAAGAAATCACTCATCAGTACAAGTAACAATTAGGGTTTTGTTCTCCCTTCATCTCAAAAGAACCATCTTCATCAACAGTCAACATTTGGACCTCAAAGATTCATTTCAACAAGCTCAGAGACTTTGAATCAACCAGATTAGGGTTTTGACTGAAGATAGCATACCCTTGACTTTTGCTCAGGATTTGACCTAATGACTTGGTACATGACCTCAAGACCCCAATTACATCATTTTTACCTAATCTATTGACTCAAGACACCTCCAACACAGGGACTGATCAACAGTGAAATTTCAAATCATCAGATTAGTGTTTTTGAACTATCAGGAACTGAAATCAGGGATCACATTTGGGAAACCCTAAAAAGCCCCAGGGGATCACTCAAAGGTTTCAATCATCTTCAAATAATCCTTATGACAATATCCAATGGAAATTACATCTCAATTCAAGATCCACAGTCATCAATTTCATCAGGTCGACAATTAGGGTTTTTGACCTAATTCACCTGAACCACTAACTTTTTAATCAGAACATGGTGCCACAACTTAAACCATGGCTCAAGGTCCTCCAATAACTCAACATGATCCATTCATACCATTCATTTGGTAAGGATAGCTTGGTTCAGTTGAAATCTCCAGAAACGCGATTCGTCTGAAAAAGTCAACTGTACAAGATCACCATTGACTTTTTGGAAATTTTGGTCAACCATGACTTTTGAAGTTTCAAATAATCAATATATGATATATGAAGTCATTTGATCAAGGAAAATCAAGAAAATCAATTAAGAATCAAAAAGTCAAAAGTTTGACTTTCCATACTTTGAAAATTTTTAAGTGTTTTTCAATGGTTTTTTCCAAACTTTGGAAGGGAATAACTCAAAATTTCACCTACAAACTGAAAAAAACTTCCAACATGAAAGTTGTAGATTTTGATCCAATGAACAACTTTGTCAGATAAAATGATTTTCCAAGAGATCAACCATTTAAGAGATATGCAGCTTCAAAGTTGGTATCTTTTGAAAATTTCACTTAAAATCTCACTTTCTTCAAAGTTCATGGATCTTTTTCACCCATTTCCTTAAAGGTCTTGAAGAAACTTTCAACTAGGGTTTTGAAGTACATAACATGAGCTTTCCAAAATGTCCAAGAGCATGAAAAAATATGGAGCATAGCTATGGCTTTGAATTATGCATTTAGTGATCATTTTCACTTGAAATTTCAAACCATTTTCACTAAGTTTCAACACTACATGACCTATAATGCAAGTAATGATGCATCAATGCAATAATTGAGAGATATTTTCTGATTTGAACATCAGAATGGAAGAGGATAAGAAGCTTGGAAGATTAACCATGGTTAAGTCACTTTTAACCATTTGCATTTAATGTAAAGATTCCATTTTATCTCCAAATGCCAAATCACCATTCTTTGATCAACTTGCAAAGCTCTGCATTCAGAATCCTTGGCCTATAAATAGAGGTCCAAACTTCATTCAAAATCACACCAAAACCTCATAATCATAGGTTTTCTCTCTTCTTTCTTAAGTTGCAAGTTTCATGAGTTTCAAAGGGGTAGAAACTTCAACCTCCAAACCCTTGAAGTTCTGGCCAAAGTAATGCTTCCCACAACTCATAAACATCATATGGGATGTGCTTGATCCATTCACACACCCCAAAACACCTCAAATCTCAGAATCACTCTTCAACCTCCAAATATGCATAACACTAGCCTTATCATGCCAAAATCAATTCCAGGCCAATTATGTCCAAGCTAATCATCCAAACACATTCCATATACCATATGTGAACTATCCCAACCATCATTCATGATCTGAAACACCTCCATCATCAAATTCGATCCTCACTCCAAGCAACTGCAGATCGGGTCCCATGGCTATGCTCAGATGAATTCAGTTCACTCCAAGCATCCAGACATGTTCCATAATCATCATTGAAGCTATCCAGATCATTACAAAGCATTTGTAACACCTCTATTGAAGAATTCAATCTCCAGTTTTGCCGTTTTTGAAGGTAAGCCTCATTAACTTCAAACTCATACATACATGCATCATAAACAAAATATTGATATACCATCTTGTTTCTGCACCTATGAGGATCATTAACCCTCAATCAATTGCGTCATAACTTGCATACACACGATTTCACATTGAATTTCAGTTCTAGGGTTCTTCATGTTCATGCAAAAATTAACCACCTTAGAGCAAAAATAAATGAATTGTGAGATCACCATCATGTTCCTCGTGCAAAACCGAGTGAGATAGACCCTTTACTTGATCAAAACAACACAGTTTTGAAGATTTTCGAATTTCAGTTGAAGGTGTGTTCTTGGCGCCATTTTGTGATTCAGAAAATTCAAAGGTTTGTTTTTAAATATAATCAATGAAACGCGTGTGTATTACAAGCCACAAGCGTGGCTCAGTTGGTAAGTGTTTTGGCTGGTGAGAGTGAGGGCGTGGGTTCAAACCCTGGCAGGACCAAACCTTTTTTTTTAACACTTATTTTCTTCAATTTTCTTAACAACTCTAACTAATTAATTAACTAACCAAATCAATTCATTTTTGCTTCATTTTTTGTACACTCTTTATTTAACACATATATTTTATGAATATAAAAAAAAAATCACAAAAAAATATTTATTTAATATGTTTTTTATTTAGGTTTAAAATGACATGTTTTTAAGTATTTTTAATACTTTAAATATGGTTTTTTATTTGATTTTTCAAACCTAATCATTTGTAAATATTTTTGTGATCAAACCCTAATCTTTTAGGTCTTAATTAAGCATGAAATTTGTTTTTATCTTAATTAAGTTGACTTTTGTCAAAAATTCAAACAGTTTTTCAACGAAGCGATCAACTGTTTTCAAAAAAAACTTTTCAAACTGTTTTCAAAAACGACAAACTTAACAAATCAATCAACCATGTTTTATAAAATAAAACATGGGCCTCCACATAGGTATAAGTCCCATTCCTTTGCATGAAATTAGGTATTTCATTGTACACACACCTTTTTGTATATATCTCGTTCAATTTGTTTTTTTTAACTTCGAACAACAAATCAAAAAATGAAGGTTTTCTTTAAATCTTCCCAAAAATACCATGGGCCTCCATGTAGGTATAAGTCCCAAGCCCCTCTTGTAAATATTTGTTTACATAGCCATGAATACACTCAATGGGCCTCTCCCCGAGTATAAGTCCCGAGCCCCCGTGCATACAAATGGATCATGCTTACAGGTATATTTCCTTCATAAACTCCATTGTATACACACACCTTGACATATATATGTAATTGTTCATACTTGTTCATGTTTGTCCATGTTTGTTCATACTTGTTCATGTGTTTGTTCATGTTATATATGCTTGTTCAACTTAGTACAACACTAGGTTCCCCATAGCCTCCTATTGGGCTTCGTGCAAAGAATCTCCCTAGTTTAGGTTAGGACATAGAGTATGGTTTCCCGGTGAAATCGCTCTAAGAGCTCAAACCAACTATACCATGCCTCCTCTTGGGCTTCGTACAAACGACTTGTCCCTCCCATAGCCTCCTCTTGGGCTTACAATGCAAGGACCCTCGGTAGTCCCTCCCATAGCCTCCTCTTGGGCTTACAATGCAAGGACCCTCGAATAGCCTCCTCTTGGGCTTCGTACAAGGACCCACGGGCTTCTTATAAGCATCCCCAATATCCAAATCAAATACCCTAGGAGATTAGACATTTATCATCTCTATGATAGGAGTATCTCATCTATATCATCACAAACAATCAATCAATCAAATTTCTCTTTTGCCACAAGGCTGGCTAATCAATCAAACCTTTTGCCACCATACTGGCTGATTAATCAAAGTTTTTGCCACAAGGCTGGCTTCGTTGAAACTTTTGCCACAAGGCTGGCTGATTAATCAAAACTTTTTGTCACAAGGCTGACTTCATTGAAAGTTTTTGCCACAAGGCTGGCTAATCAACTTGTTTTTGCCACAAGGCTGGCTAAACAAAAAAACATCTTTATCATTCTAAGCGCCATAAGTGGCACAGCCCAGGGCTTATAATGAAAAGATTTCAAACAAAATCAAACAGATGTATGTGATGATATAGATTAGATACATCGAACATTGAGATGACATTTGTCTCTTTTCCTTTGCTTCCACTAGCATAAGTGGGAACTACGATTGCTCTGACTTTCTCAACATCCCTTTGAGAATACGTAAGCACAAGGTCGTATCCTTGGCGAGCAAAACTTCTCCCTCAAACCATTCAAACCTTAGCACCCGTAGACCCGAGCTACAGATGCTCTGATTCCCTCTAAGGGATATGTATGCAGAAGATTGCGATGATCTTTGCGAGCATAATCAAACAAACACCTTAGTTTCCCACCTATCTCACAACAGAACCCCAATAGCATAGAATGAAATGGACATAACAAAGAAACCTATAGAGTACTATAGATACGTTGGGTGCTAATACCTTCCCTTCGTATAACCAACCCTCTTACCCAAAGATCTCTCCCCCCACTTTCAAGGTTATTGCAGCTTTTTTCCTTTTCCTACTTTGGAAACAATAAAAAGTTTGGTCAAAAAAACAAAAATCATTTTCTTGAGCCCAAGCCTAAAGAAGGCATCAGGTGTCTCATCCCCGATTGATTTTTTTTCACGCGACAGAAAAATGGCGACTTCACTGGGGACCATCTTTTTATTGTTTCCAAAGGAAGGGTTAATTCTAATTGTTATGTTTTTTGTGTTACATGTGTGGTTCTGGTTCTGTTACATGTATGGTTCTGTTACAAGTGATACATTATGGACAAATCCTAACCCGGATTAAGTACACATAAGAATTAGGTGGAGGGTATAGTCATGTGCAGGCGTACGTGAGAATCCTTCCGCTCAGTGGAGGTTCCTTGTTGGTAATATATGTTTAGCATGTTTTGTAGCGAAGACATTATTATTTTCATTGAACTGTAGAAACTGAGTTGGCCGTAGAACCCCGACCCATCCTGGCCTTATTAGGTTGTGGCACAGAAACTATTCAGGTGTAGACTTGGATTAGTTGTCATGCGGAGAGCCACACTCAGACGAGTTTTTCTTGAGAATATTGCTGGCTCACAAGTTCAGTCGTGCAAGCCGGTAATATCCGAAAGAAAAATGTAGACTCTGACGTATCAGTAGAACATGTTGTGCAGGTGATTAACCCCTAGTACTATCCCATGTTTGGTTCTCTGACCTCATGCTCGTGATGCTGGACCTTTGAACCTATGTGTACCATGTTTGTAGTACCATGTTTGTATTACCATTACCATGTTTGCAATACCATGTTTGCTTTACCATGTTTGAATATGTGGCATCCATGCATCCATGCATCCATGCATTCATACATTCATTAAAAAACCCATCTTTTTCCATAAAAACATGATTTTTCCAAAAATTTAGAGAATTTTCTTTGCAAACTTTTAAGGATTTAGTTATGGAAGGGGTAAAAAGGCATACCAAAAAGTACGGTTTCAAGGCGCCTGATGTGGAAAAACTAAGAGAGTTAGCATCTTCTGTACAAGATCCTTCCGATTTTAGGAAAAGTTATGGAAAGCTCTTGCCTATCCTGAACACTCATGTTGATGAAGGACTTCTCAAAACTCTGGTACAGTTCTATGATCCCGTCTACCGATGTTTTACCTTTCCAGACTACCAGTTGGTACCGACCTTGGAAGAATATGCCAATCTTTTGGGTATTCCTGTGTCTGACAAAATACCCTTCAATGGGTTGGAAGCAATTCCTAAGTCACACGTCATTGCAGCAAGTATCCACTTGAAGAAATCTGAAGTAGAGAGTAATTGGACTACCAAAGGAAACCTCCCGGGTTTAACTTCACACTTCCTAATAAAGAAAGCCTTTGATTTCATCGAAACTGGTAGCATGATAGCTTTCGAAGCTATACTAGCCTTGCTCATCTATGGGTTGGTTCTGTTTCCCAACGTCAACGATTTTGTTGATATCAACGCCATAAAGATCTTTCTGATTGTAAATCCTGTTCCGACTTTGCTTGGTGACATGTATTTCTCTGTTCATCATAGGAATCGCCAAGGCGGTGGAGTCATTGTATGTTGTGCACCATTGTTGTTCAAATGGATTGTTTCACACTTACCTGAGTCTCCTATTTTCACGGAAAACCGAGAAGGCTTACGTTGGCCTCGAAGACTTATGTCTCTTACTAATCATGATATTCATTGGTATACCTTGGCTCGCTGTGGTACAGAAACCATTGACAGTTGTGGAGAATTCGCCAACATACCCCTCATTGGTACACAAGGAGGAATTAACTACAATCCAGTTTTAGCCCAACGACAACTCGGGTATGCAAATTCAACTAAACCCATTGATCCCACGGTGGAAGGCTACTTCTATCAAGAAGGGGATGATCCTCAAAGGTTGAAAACAAGAATGGTGAGAGCTTGGTACGACGTCCGATGGAAAGAAAAAGGTGAGGCAAGAAATTGCATTGCCATGGACGCCTACACCTGCTGGGTAAAGAAAAGAGCAAAGGAGTTTCAAATGCCTTATGCTTATGAAAACCCATGTTGAAGGAATACCAAGACACTTTAGCCAAGATGAGGTTAGAGAAAGATGCTTGGGAAGATAAGTTTCGTAAGACCGATGTGGAAAACAGAAGGTTGAAGAAACGAGTGAAAGATCACGAGGAAACCCTCTACTGTCAAGATGGATGGCTCATGAGTAAAGATGAGAAGATCCGTCAGAAAGACGCTGCAATCAAGAGGTACATCAAAGAAAGAAAGAAAAAGCTTGAAGGCTCAACAAGCAACGCTCCAACTCCTGACGATTGGAAGAATGTTGTTAACAAGCTAAGGACCGAAAAGGCCGAACTGAAAGCTCACTATGGGAAAGAAATCCTGAAGCTCAAGCTGCACAACGCATTTGGTTCTTCGTCTAATGAAGATGCTTAGGATTGTTTAGCTTTTTACTTATCATTTGCTTTTGTAAGGAGCTACGCTCCAATGTTGTAACATTTTCCCATTATTTCAATAAAATCACAGTTTGTGTTCCAATGTTTGCAAGAAAATAAACTTTAAAATATTTGGAAAAAATCATAAACTTCTTTTTTGCATACATCATTCTGCATATCAAGTCTGTTGTCTAGAGTCTTATCTTTTGGATTTTCCTCCATTAGATCGTCAAGCTGTCGCGTCTCAAAGTTTCTAGACCGCGCTCGCAATCAGATCACAGATACAATACTCGTTCAAGCAGAAGAAGAGTAATGGAACACTCTGAACAAGAGAATATTGAACTCCGTGGTACAGTTGCCACCCTTCAAGAAAAGTTGGAAAGTCTCACTACTCTGGTTGACTCCTTAATGGCCGCACAGAATCAGCAGCCACCACCCAACAGTCAAGCAACAGTGACATCTGAAGTCACTACTCCAGTCTCTACAGTTGCATTCAGCATTCCATCTTTCTCCATGCCAGAAGGTTGGGGCACGCCTTTCAGCTTTGGTACGGGTTTTCGCCATAATTTCTCTGGGATTCCAACATCCACAACTGAAGCGCCCGCTGCACAAAGTTCACTGTTCACTCCAAATCAGGGGGTAGTTTTTTCACAGATCACTATGGCACTCTCTCAACCCACTATGACAGTTGCGACTCCTATGGTTCACACTGTTCCTTATGAAGGCAATGAGATTTATCATGATCAAGGTGATAGCACAAATCAGCGAAACCTTGTGGAAGATCTCCAAGAGCAGTTTAACAAGATACAGCTAGAAGTCAAAGCTATTCGCGGGAAAGATTTGTTTGGGAAGAATGCCCAGGAGCTATGTTTGGTTCCCAGTGTGCAAATACCTGCTAAATTCAAGGTCCCTGACTTTGAGAAGTACAAAGGTAGTTCTTGTCCACAAAGCCATCTTGTGATGTATGCTAGGAAGATGTCTACTTATGAAGATAATCATCAGTTGCTCATCCATTACTTTCAAGACAGTTTGACTGGTGCCGCACTGAAGTGGTACACAGGATTGGATAGCACTAACATTCGAACTTTCAACGACCTAGGCGAGGCCTTTGTCCGACAATACAAATACAACTCGGATATGGCTCCAGACAGAGATCAGCTTCGATCCATGGCTCAGAAAGACCATGAAGCTTTCAAAGAGTATGCCCAACGATGGAGAGAAACTGCTGCTCAGATTAATCCACCATTAAAAGAGAAAGAGATGACAAAGATCTTCTTGAATACTCTTGGCCCATTTTACTATGAACGCATGATTGCTAGTGCTCCAAGTAATTTCACCGAATTGGTAAACATGGGGATGCGTCTAGAAGAAGGAGTCCGAACCGAACGTCTGACTAAAGAAGGTGGATCTTCAAGCGGAACCAAAAAGTTCGGAAGTGGTTTCCCAAAGAAGAAAGAACAAAGTGTTGACATGGTATCCCAAGGGAGGCCAAGAGGAAATGTCAATCGTCAACGACAGATTGCTGCTATCGCACCAGCCGTTAATACAGCACCAAATCCGGGATTTACCCCGCAGTTTCAACAACAACAGCCTCGACAACAGGCTCAATAGTTTAACAACAATCAGAATCGTGTACAAAGAGCTCCATAGTTTGATCCAATTCCAATGACCTACACAGAGTTGTACCCTACTTTGATTGAAAGAGGTCTTGTTCAAACTAAAGCACCACCACCAATACCTGAGAAACTACCATGGTGGTACAAAGCTGAGGTCTCATGCCCTTATCATCAAGGAGCACCTGGCCATGATCTTGAGCATTGCATAGCTTTGAAATATGAAGTTCAGAGGTTGGTTAGATCTAATCTTCTCTCTTTCAGAAATTTGAATCCTAATGTGCAAGCAAATCCGCTCCCCAATCATGGAGGGCAGGTTGTAAACATGGTGTATGGATGTCCTGGTCCATACCGAATCTATGACATCAATTTCTCAAGAGCAAATTTGGTACAAATGCACGCTACTCTCTGTCAAGGGCAGAATTTTTGCCAGCATCACTATGGTTCCTGTAGCATATGTTGTGTAGATCCTCATGGATGTTCGATTGTGAGAAGAGATCTTCAAGTTTTGCTAGATAATGGTACTATTCAGATCTACAGAAATAGGAACGAAGATGAAGTTAACATGATAGGATGTTATCCGCATGAGCTTTTAGTCTCAGATATCAACTCGGAAATGCCTAAAGTTAACGTCATCGTTCCTCATTTCAACATGCCTGAGCGCATAGAAGTTACTTACAACAAGCAAAGGGTTCCTGTTGCTCCTTTGATCATTTGTCTACCTGGACCTGTTCCTTATGACTCTGACAAGGCAGTTCCATACAACTACAATGCAACAATGATAAAGGATGGACAAGAAGTTCCTTTACCTACTCTTTCATCTGTCGTGAACATCGCTGATGTGAGTCGAGTAACAAGAAGTGGACGTGTGCACACTCCACTACCTCCAAATCAGCCTATTGCTCCCACAACCAGGCAAAATCCTGTTAATACACCAGTGGGGAATCCTGTGGAAACTCCTATCAGTAATACAAGCACTGATGTTGGTCAATCCAGTGGAACCAATGTCAATCCTGACTTTGATGAAATTTTGAAGCTTATCAAAAGAAGTGAATACAAGATTGTGGATCAGCTTATGCAGACTCCTTCAAAGATCTCAATACTTTCATTGCTGTTGAATTCAGAAGCCCATAGGGAAGCCCTGATGAGAGTATTAGATCAAGCTTTTGTGGATCATGATGTGACTGTTGACCATTTTGATTGGATAATAGCCAACATAATCGCTTGCAACAATTTAAGCTTCTGTGATGAAGAACTCCCCGAGGAGGGTAGAAATCACAATCTTGCTCTGCACATTTCTATGAACTGTCAGTCAGACTCTTTGTCTAACGTGCTGGTAGACACCGGATCTTCCTTGAATGTGATGCCAAAGACGACTCTTGCTCGTTTATCTTACCAAGGAATGCCTATGAAGTTCAGTGGTGTAGTAGTCAAAGCATTTGATGGATCGCAAAAATCTGTTATCGGCGAAGTCAACCTTCCCATGACAATTGGTCCACATACATTTCAAATCACCTTCCAGGTCATGGACATTCAAGCTGCTTATAGCTGTCTGTTGGGACGACCATGGATCCATGAAGCAGGGGCAGTAACTTCTACGCTCCATCAAAAGTTAAAATTTGTAACAAATGGATAATTGGTAACAATAAGTGGGGAGCAAGCCTTGATGGTGAGCCATTTATCCAATTTCTCTTTCATTACTGCTGATAATGAGGAAGGAACGCAGTTCCAAGGTCTCTCTTTAGTAGACGAATCTTCCAAAAAGAAAGCATCAATCTCTTCTTACAAAGAGGTAGTGAAAGTAGTGAAAGATGGAACTACCACTGGCTGGGGGCAAGTTGTGATCCGGATGTTCACCAACGTTCTCAAACTGCACCAAGAAGGATGAAACACTTCGTCCGATCAAAGAAATGTTCCATAGTGGAGGGTTCCTTAACCCAATTCCTCAAGAGGTTAATGTCCTTATCGAAGAATGCATCGAAGAAGGTCTGCCCGATCCTGAAGAAGAATGGAAATGTTATCTCAATGACTCGGGATATATATCTCAGGAAGAACCATATGCACCGTTCTATCCTCCTTCAGAGAAATCTAGTGCCAACGAAACTGCGCCTGTTCCTGCAGAGGTTTGGGACACCTTGGGACAACCAAGTGGAAAATTTGATTATATGGTGAAATATACTGTACCTGATAGTTCAAAGATTGCGATTGAAGACATCCAACCAACTGGATGGGGAGATCCCTTTGAATATAATTGTCAACCAGAAGAGGCTTACCAATGCTCTCAATTTTCACAGCAACCTGAAATTATTGAAGATTTCAGCTTCAACGCATCTACAAAGATTGATAACTCCGAAGATGGTTATTATCACATAAATGCCATTTTTGAAGATGAAGGGGAAGATGGCCCCGCAGTTGACTTAGAAAGTGTCTCTGATAATGAGTCTCTTCATCCTGAAGATTGGGAATTACATCCTGAAGATCCTGAAGATTGTGACTCATCATATGCTCTTCAAGAAGTAGAAGAAGACCGTTTCAACTCTACAAAGAACAAGGGTGACAAACCAGGACCTTCAAATCCTGCTCGACCAGCGGTCGATGTCAATACTGAAGATAATTCTGAGGAAAATTTTCCTGAATACATAATACACCGAGGAGTTCGTTGCTACTGGAAAGCTGTCGACGTTCCGAATGTTGTTCGCCGCTCAAAGTAATCACCTCGCTGTTATTTTGACCTCCTGCCTAGCCCAAAGCAGAGAGATGTTTTATAGGGCTTTGCTTTTAAATGTTTTGTTTTGCCCAAATAACTTTGTGTATAGGGCTTTGTTTTAAAAGTTTCCCTCTTTGTCCCGCCCAAGACAAATGAGTTTGTGTTTAGGGCTTTGTTTCAAAAATGAATCATAAATAAAGTGTCATTTTGAATTCCCTACACTATGTGTTTTATTTTTTGGTGGAAATGGTAATCCTAAAAAACCAAAAAAAAAAAACTTTTCAAAAAAAATCTGCATACACTCTTGCATTCATAAATTTCCTAAAATAAATATAAATCATATGTGCAGATTTACTATTGATAAACCCATTGAATGCAATAACCCTGTGCCCTCTCCCAACTTTGAGTTTCCTGTGTTCGAAGCGGAAGAAGAGGAAGAAGAAGAGATTCCGGACGAGATCTCTCGATTACTTAAGCACGAGGAAAGAGCCATTCTGCCTCACAAAGAGCCTTTAGAAAGAATCAATTTGGGTTCTGAAGAAGACAAAAAAGAAGTGACCATTGGATCGCTGCTTGATGCTGATATCAAGAGTAAGTTGACAGACCTTCTCAAAGAATATGTTGACGTGTTTGCCTGGTCCTACCAAGACATGCCTGGGTTGGATACCAATATTGTTAAGCATTTCTTGCCATTGAAGCCAGAATGTCCGCCGGTTAAGCATAAATTGTGAAGGACTCACCCTGATATGGCTAACAAGATCAAAACAGAAGTTCAAAAGCAACTCGACGCAGGTTTTCTTGTCACCTCAGAATATCCTCAATGGTTAGCCAACATAGTGCCAGTTCCAAAGAAAGATGGCAAAGTCAGAATGTGTGTTGACTACCGTGACTTGAACAACGCCAGTCCAAAAGATGACTTTCCATTACCACATATTGACATGCTGGTTGATAACACCGCTAAGTTCAACGTCTTTTCCTTCATGGACGGGTTCTCCGGTTATAATCAGATCAAGATGGCTCCCGAAGACATGGAGAAGACATCTTTCATCACCCCATGGGGTACCTTTTGCTACAAAGTGATGCCGTTTGGATTAAAGAATGCAGGCGCAACTTACCAAAGGGCAATGACTACTCTCTTTCATGACATGATGCATAAAGAAATTGAAGTTTATGTGGACGACATGATAGCCAAGTCCAGCACAGAAGAAGAACATATTGAATACCTTTTGAAGTTGTTTCAACGACTAAGGAAATATCAGCCAAAGAGGAATTGAAGTAGATCCCGACAAAGTCATAGCTATTCAAGAGATGCCTGCACCAAAAACTGAAAAGCAAGTAAGAGGATTTCTTGGAAGATTGAACTACATCTCAAGATTTATCTCTCAAATGACTGCTACTTATGAGCCAATTTTCAAGCTTCTCCGCAAAGATCAAGGGGTTGTATGGACTGAAGATTGCCAGAAAGCGTTCGACAGTATCAAGGAATACCTGTTAGAACCACCAATATTGATTCCTCCGGTTGAAGGAAGACCACTAATCATGTACCTTACCGTGATGGAAGAATCCATGGGTTGTATGCTTGGACAGCAAGATGAAACCGGTAAGAAGGAGCATGCCATCTATTACCTGAGCAAGAAATTCATAGATTGTGAGTCTCGTTACTCCATGCTCGAAAAAACATGTTGTGCTTTGGCTTGGGCTTCAAAACGTCTCCGCCAATACATGATCAACAATACTACTTGGTTAATCTCCAAAATGGATCCAATCAAGTACGTATTTGAAAAGCCTGCATTAACAGGAAGGATTGCCCGATGGCAAATGCTGTTATCCGAGTATGACATCGAGTACCGTGCTCAAAAAGCGGTCAAAGGAAGCATTCTCGCCGATCATTTGGCGCATCAGCCAATTAATGAATATCAATCTCTCAAGTTTGACTTTCCTGACGAAGATGTCATGTACTTGAAGATGAAAGATTGTGACGAACCGTTACCTGAAGAAGGTCCTGATCCTGGATCAAGATGGGGCCTAATTTTCGATGGAGCAGTTAAGGCTTTTGGTAATGGAATTAGGGCAATCATCATCACCCCCAAGGGTACTCATATCCCATTCTCCGCCAGACTACTATTTGATTGCACCAACAACATCGCAGAATATGAAGCTTGTATCATGGGTCTCGAAGAAGCCATTGACTTAAGGATCAAGATCCTAGACATATATGGAGATTCAGCCCTTGTGATCAACCAAATCAAAGACAAGTGGGAAACTTACCACCCTGGCTTGATTCCTTACAAAGATTATGCAAGACGTCTGTTGACTTTCTTCAACAAGGTTGAATTGCATCATATACCTCGAGATTAGAATCGAATGGCAGACGCCTTGGCTACTTTATCTTCCATGTTCAAAGACAATCATTGGAACGATATGCCTAAAGTCAGAATTATGCGCCTTGAAAGGCCCGCCTATGTGTTTGCAACTGAAGCAGTCATCGATGATAAACCGTGGTTCCACGACATCAAACGCTTCCTTCAAACTCAAGAGTACCCACTTGGGGCATCAAACAAAGATAAGAAAACTCTAAGGAGGCTTTCTGGCAGTTTCTTCCTGAACGGAGATGTGCTATACAAAAGAAACTTCGACATGGTTTTGCTCAGATGCGTGGACAGACACGAAGCAGACATGTTAATGCATGAAGTGGATGAAGGGTCCTTTGGAACTCATTCAAATGGGCATGCAATGTCCAAGAAAATGCTAAGAGCTGGATACTATTGGTTGACAATGGAATCTGACTGTTATAAACACATGAAGAGATGTCACAAGTGCTAGATCTACGCAGATAAGATCCATGTGCCACCGACTCTACTCAACGTTCTCTCATCTCCATGGCCTTTTTCCATGTGGGGTATCGACATGATTGGAATGATCGAACCAAAAGCTTCAAACGGTCATCGTTTCATCTTAGTGGCTATTGATTACTTCACCAAATGGGTCGAAGCAGCATCGTACGCCAACGTTACAAGACAAGTGGTTGTAAGGTTTATCAAGAACAACATCATTTGCCGATATGGTGTTCCCAGCAAGATCATTACTAACAATGGTTCGAACTTGAATAACAAAATGATGAAAGAACTGTGTGAGGAATTCAAGATTGAGCATCATAACTCTTCTCCTTACAGACCAAAAATGAATGGAGCCGTTGAAGCCGCCAACAAGAACATTAAGAAGATCGTCCAGAAAATGGTCGTCACTTACAAAGACTGGCACGAAATGCTGCCATTTGCTTTACATGGGTACTGTACTTCAGTGCGTACTTCAACAGGGGCAACTCCCTTTTCTCTAGTATACGGCATGGAAGCTGTGCTCCCCGTAGAAGTTGAAATCCCATCAATGAGAGTCCTCATGGAGACTAAGTTATCAAAGGCTGAATGGTGCCAAAGCAGATATGATCAGTTGAACTTAATCGAAGAAAAATGTATGACTGCTCTATGCCATGGACAGTTATACCAAGCAAGGATGAAACAAGCCTTCAACAAAAAGGTTCGACCTCGTGAATTTCGAGAAGGTGACCTCGTGCTTAAAAAGATCTTGTCTTTTCAACCAGATTCTAGGGGCAAATGGTCTCCTAATTACGAAGGCCCGTATGTTGTCAAAAGAACATTTTCTGGCGGCGCCATGACTCTTGCAACCATGGATGGTGATGAACTCCCACATCCTGTGAATGCTGATGCAGTCAAGAAATACTTTGTCTAAAAAAATACAAAAGAACAGCTCGGTAAGTCGAAAACCCGCAAAGGGCGACTTAGGCAAAAATGAGCGTCCCGGTGGACTGAAAACCCGAAAGGGCGGTCCAGGCAAAAATTAGAGACAATAAACAGAAAAATTTATCCTGGTAGATTGAAAACCTGAAAGGGCAATCTAGGCAAAAATTAAGGAATAATGACAAAGTAACTGCATCAGTTCGTACTTCGTCACCTGAGGAGTCTTTTTCATCAAAGGATCTACAATCAAATCATCGCCAATCTGAAGCAACAAGCACAGTTGGAACTCAAAGTTGTTAGGGGAGAATAGTGGTTATTACTTTCAATGTAGTCTTTTCCGCATATTTACCATTTCCAACTTTTGTAAATACTCTATGGAATCACGCCTTTAGCTGATTACCATCTTATTAAATAAATTTGAGCCTGGTGCCCACTTGTTTGCAATCTCTAATTTATTTTAGCTTGCAAAATGACGCTTTAATTGTGTTATTCACTTTTGAAAGAAAAAGAAAAAAATAAGTTTTAAATGAATTTACTTTTCCTTTCTTTTCAAAATAAAAGCGAAACTTTCCTTTGAGTTGTGAACAACAGAAGGAACGTCAGCAGCTGTCTCCATAGGATGAACCAAAGATTATCCTTCAGAACTGTTCTTTTCCTCAAAAGAGATGATGAGACAATGGTATTCTTATCCCAGGAAAGAATTCTTAAGCCAATCGCCCCTTGCGGCAGAAAAGCTCTTTTATCCCCAGTGAAGAAGATCTTTCATCTCCAGTGAAGAAGTTCTTCCATCTCAGTAAGAAAGATGCTTGTATTCCCCAGAGAAGTTGAAAGCATGCAACACCATTCATCACCCGTGTTAGCTGCACCGTGTTGAAGAACATTTGCCAAGTATCTGGTTGTATTGCGACGTCGGTCCTTCTCCAGTACATGCTTCTTTGTCTGTCAGTATCGTCAACATGCATGCTACATTCATGACATTCATCATACTTGCATCATTTATGCATTCTTGCATTTTTCAATGTTTGCTTTAAAATCACTTGTTTAGGATATATCTATCCTCAAAAAAAAAAAAAAAAAGAGAAACAGGTACGGGCGTGTCATCTCTCCAGTAGGTTGTCACCCATAAGCAAAAAGAACATATTCTTTCTCCAGTTCCCCACTGAGATCATTCCTCGTGGAAGAAGGTTGCTTCAGTTTCTCCTCTCGAAACAAATGAGAAAATCCCCATTCGAGTTCATTCCTCATGGGTACAAAGTCTTGTTTGACCGTTTCTTTCCAAATCATTCATGGATAGAACCCTGTCTTTACCAAATATTCAAATTCCGATTCCCCAAATAGAGTCGTGAAAAATAGACAATAAGCAATAGCCTCATCATCTGAGCAGCTTATGTCTCTTCCAAAAGACTTTTTCCTCTTAAGGAAATCAATCATGAAGACCATTTGACAATCAGGGCCTTATTACTGTTCACAAGGCTGAATAACCAGTAATTTCCCTAGCAAAGTCTCCAGAATCATTTTATCACTCGGCTGATAATTGATCTTGTCTTCAGAGCCGCTATCACGAGGCTGGTAGTCGGTAAACTTTTTGTTCTGGTTATATTATTAAACATGTCTATCACCATACTGATAGTCGGTAATATTAACCGAACCTTTGAAACTCTTTTTACCATGTCAAGTCTATCACCATGTTGATAGTCGGTAATATAGTTTCATACCTTTCACCTTCGCATTATTAAACAAGTTTATCCCCATGCTGATAGTCGATAATGTCGATAGGTAAGCTTTTCTTACAAAGCTATCATTCCCCGGTGAAGCATACACTTGCTTTCCCGAAAAGAGAAAAACAGATTCTCTTCCTAAAACGGATTGAGACATCCTTCCCGGTCTTTTGTCCCCAGTGGAGTCAGTTTTTGATATCCCCTCGGTAAAGACATCCTTGCATCATTCGCGATTTTGGTATCTTAGGTCCAAAATTCGCGTCTTCTGATATTTAAGTCTCTTCCACCCCATCAAAACGAAGATTTTCAATCTTCATATCTCAGGTTGAAGAAACTTAAATAGGGGCATCTTTCATACCCCAATTTTTGACCTAAGATACCACCTCATATCATCTGCATATGCATCATTTGCATCTCTAACAAATTGCATAGTTTGTGTTTTCTACTTGTGACTCAGCAGGGTTTAAACAAGAAATCACTCATCAGTACAAGTAACAATTAGGGTTTTGTTCTCCCTTCATCTCAAAAGAACCATCTTCATCAACAGTCAACATTTGGACCTCAAAGATTCATTTCAACAAGCTCAGAGACTTTGAATCAACCAGATTAGGGTTTTGACTGAAGATAGCATACCCCTGAATTTTGCTCAGGATTTGACCTAGTGACTTGGGACATGACCTCAAGATCCCAAGTACATCATTTTGACCTAATCTATTGACTCAAGACATCTCCAACACAAGGACTGATCAACAGTGAAATTTCAAATCATCAGATTAGGGTTTTTGAACTATCAAGGACTGAAATCAGGGATCACATTTGGGAAACCCTAAAAAGCCCCAGGGGATCACTCAAAGGTTTCAATCATCTTCAAATAATCCTTATGACAATATCCAATGGAAAATTACATCTCAATTCAAGATCCACAGTCATCAATTTCATCAGGTCGACAATTAGGGTTTTTGACCTAATTCACCTGAACCACAGGAAATTGCATTTACTCCTGATCAAAGGAGATCACATCCTCAGCTTCCGAGTTGTTTAATCCATTGTTGTGAGCAGGGAGTATCCAGCTGCTCCAGTTGCAGTTGTCTTCTTCATCTTCCACAGCATTGATTTCTTTGGTGGGGAAATGAGCTGTTGATCCTTCGGGATAAGTAAGATACTCTGCTGGATACGAGAGCCCAGGCTGAGATATCATTGTTGGCTGAGCGAGATACCTGATAAGATTGTCCCATCCAGTTGGAATGATGTCTTCAAGAGAGACTTGTGCATTCTAGGGAAAAGGGTATTGTGTCAGGAAATCATTCTCATTATCTGGTGTCTCCCCAACTTCTTCAAGAGCGTCAGGGTTTGTGAATGTCATATGTTCTTCGAAATGGTTGTCCCATCCAGTTGGGGTGATGTCTTCTATGGAAATCTGCGAGCTCAGGGGAGTAGAATACTTCACTATAAAGTCATACTTGCCACATGGTTCTCCTAGTGTATCCCAAACTTCTTTTGGACTAGGTGGACCTTGGTATTGCTCAGTGATGGAACTTGTGAAACTTTTGCTATCTTCAAATTGATCACCCCATCCAGTTGGGGTAATGTCTTCCATAGCAATAAAAGAACTCTGAGGTGCAGTATATTTTACTAGAAAATCATACCCGCCGCTTGGTTCTCCCAAAGTATCCCAAACTTCCATGGAAATGGGTGGAACTTCATTTGGATATGGCTGAATGATATGGTTCAAGAACACTCCATCGTCTTCAATAGCATTTACTCCTTGGCTGACGAAGTGTGACATTAATCCTCCAGAACAAGGACTTTGATTGTTCTTCTGATTTCCATTAGCATAGCCCAGGCCTAGCTTATCGGATTTGTAAGGCACATCGAGGAGTTGTCCCCATACTGTGCAACCACCTTTTTCGATCACATCTTTGGCATCTTTGAGGGAAGCCATAATTGGAGTTACTTTTGTAGTTGGAGTGGCAGAAATATGTTTGGTAGTAGAGACATCTGGAGAGACCACCTCAAAAGATTGGCAGGGAGTTTCGATGAATTCGTCATCCAACTCAACATACTTGGAGTTGCTCAGGTGGCTAACCACATATTCTTCTTCACCGTAAACTGTGACAATCTTTCCTTTTACTGGATACTTCAACTTCTGATGTAGGGTAGAAGTTACAGCATTTTCCCCATGTATACAAGGGCGTCCTAGTAAACAGGAATATGCTGGGTGAATTTCCATTACGTAAAAGGTAGAATCAAAGATCTGAGAGCCCACTCGGATTGGGAGATTCACCTTTCCGTACACTGTTCTTGTTGACCCTGTCATACCCCAATTTTTGACCTAAGATACCACCTCATATCATCTGCATATGCATCATTTGCATCTCTAACAAATTGCATAGTTTGTGTTTGCTACTTGTGACTCAGCAGGGTTTAAACAAGAAATCACTCATCAGTACAAGTAACAATTAGGGTTTTGTTCTCCCTTCATCTCAAAAGAACCATCTTCATCAACAGTCAACATTTGGACCTCAAAGATTCATTTCAACAAGCTCAGAGACTTTGAATCAACCAGATTAGGGTTTTGACTGAAGATAGCATACCCCTGACTTTTGCTCAGGATTTGACCTAATGACTTGGGACATGACCTCAAGACCCCAAGTACATCATTTTGACCTAATCTATTGACTCAAGACATCTCCAACACAGGGACTGATCAACAGTGAAATTTCAAATCATCAGATTAGGGTTTTTGAACTATCAGGGACTGAAATTAGGGATCTCATTTGGGAAACCCTAAAAAGCCCCAGGGGATCACTCAAAGGTTTCAATCATCTTCAAATAATCCTTATGACAATATCCAATTGAAATTACATTTCAATTCAAGATCCACAGTCATCAATTTCATCAGGTCGACAATTAGGGTTTTTGACCTAATTCACCTGAACCACTGACTTTTTAATCAGAACATGGTGCCACAACTTAAACCATGGCTCAAGGTCCTCCAATAACTCAACATGATCCATTCATACCATTCATTTGGTAAGGATAGCTTGGTTCAGTTGAAATCTCCAGAAACGCGATTCGTTTGAAAAAGTCAACTGTACAAGATCACCATTGACTTTTTGGAAATTTTGGTCAACCATGACTTTTGAAGTTTCAAATCATCAATATATGATATATGAAGTCATTTGATCAAGGAAAATCAAGAAAATCAATCAAGAATCAAAAAGTCAAAAGTTTGACTTTCCATACTTAGAAAAATTCTAAGTGTTTTTCAATGGTTTTTTCCAAACTTTGGAAGGGAATAACTCAAAATTTCACCTACAAACTGAAAAAAACTTCCAACATGAAAGTTGTAGATTTTGATCCAATGAACAAATTTGTCATATAAAATGATTTTCCAAAAGATCAACCATTTAAGAGATATGGCGCTTCAAAGTTGGTATCTTTTGAAAATTTCACTTAAAATCTCACTTTCTTCAAAGTTCATGGATCTTTTTCACCCATTTCCTTAAAGGTCTTGAAGAAACTTTCAACTAGGGTTTTGAAGTACATAACATGAGCTTTCCAAAATGTCCAAGAGCATGAAAAAATATGGAGCATAGCTATGGCTTTGAATTATGCATTTAGTGATCATTTTCACTTGAAATTTCAAACCATTTTCACTAAGTTTCAACACTACATGACCTATAATGCAAGTAATGATGCATCAATGCAATAATTGAGAGATATTTTCTGATTTGAAGATCAGAATGGAAGAGGATAAGAAGCTTGGAAGATTAACCATGGTTAAGTCACTTTTAACCATTTGCATTTAATGTAAAGATTCCATTTTATCTCCAAATGCCAAATCACCATTCTTTGATCAACTTGCAAAGCTCTGCATTCAGAATCCTTGGCCTATAAATAGAGGTCCAAACTTCATTCAAAATCACACCAAAATCTCATAATCATAGGTTTTCTCTCTTCTTTCTTAAGTTGCAAGTTTCATCAGTTTCAAAGGGGTAGAAACTTCAACCTCCAAACCCTTGAAGTTCTGGCCAAAGTAATGCTTCCCACAACTCATAAACATCATATGGGATGTGCTTGATCCATTCACACACACCAAAACACCTCAAATCTCATAATCACTCTTCAACCTCCAAATATGCATAACACTAGCCTTATCATGCCAAAATCAATTCCAGGCCAATTCTGTCCAAGCTAATCATCCAAACACATTCCATATACCATATGTGAACTATCCCAACCATCATTCATGATCTGAAACACCTCCATCATCAAATTCGATCCTCACTCCAAGCAGCTGCAGATCGGGTCCCATGACTATGCTCAGATGAATTCAGTTCACTCCAAGCATCCAGACATGTTCCATAATCATCATTGAAGCTATCCAGATCATTACAAAGCATCTGTAACACCTCTATTGAAGAATTCAATCTCCAGTTTTGCCGTTTTTGAAGGTAAGCCTCATGAACTTCAAACTCATACATACATGCATCATAAACAAAATATTGATATACCATCTTGTTTCTGCACCTATGAGGATCATTAACCCTCAATCAATTGCATCATAACTTGCATACACACGACTTCACATTGAATTTCAGTTCTAGGGTTCTTCATGTTCATGCAAAAATTAACCACCTTAGAGCAAAAATAAATGAATTGTGAGATCACCATCATGTTCCTCGTGCAAAACCGAGTGAGATAGACCCTTTACTTGATCAAAACAACACAGTTTTGAAGATTTTCGAATTTCTGTTGAAGGTGTGTTCTTGGCGCCATTTTGTGATTCAGAAAATTCAAAGGTTTGTTTTTAAATATAATCAATGGAACGCGTGTGTATTACAAGCCACAAGCGTGGCTCAGTTGGTAAGTGTTTTGGCTGGTGAGAGTGAGGGCGTGGGTTCAAACCCTGGCAGGACCAAACCTTTTTTTTTTTTTAACACTTATTTTCTTCAATTTTCTTAACAACTCTAACTAATTAATTAACTAACCAAATCAATTCATTTTTGCTTCATTTTTTGTACACTATTTATTTAACACATATATTTTATGAATATCAAAAAAAAATCACAAAAAAATATTTATTTAATATGTTTTTTATTAGGTTTAAAATGACATGTTTTTAAGTATTTTTAATACTTTAAATATGGTTTTTTATTTGATTTTTCAAACCTAATCATTTGTAAATATTTTTGTGATCAAACCCTAATCTTTTATGTCTTAATTAAGCATGAAATTTGTTTTTATCTTAATTAAGTTGACTTTTGTCAAAAATTCAAACTGTTTTTCAACGAAGCGATCAACTGTTTTCAAAAAAACTATTCAAACTGTTTTCAAAATCGACAAACTTAACAAATCAATCAACCATGTTTTATAAAATAAAACATGGGCCTCCACATAGGTATAAGTCCCATTCCATTGCATGAAATTAGGTATTTCATTGTACATACACCTTTTTGTACATACCTCGATCAATTTGATTTTTAACCTCGAATAACAAATCAAAAATGAAGGTTTTCTTTAAATCTTCCCAAAAATACCATGGGCCTCCATGTAGGTATAAGTCCCAAGCCCATCTTGTAAATATTTGTTTACATAGCCATGAATACACTCAATGGGCCTCTCCCCGAGTATAAGTCCCGAGCCCCCGTGCATACAAACGGATCATGCTTACAGGTATATTTCCTTCATAAACTCCATTGTATACACACACCTTGACATATATATGAAATTGTTCATACTTGTTCATGTTTGTCCATGTTTGTTCATACTTGTTCATGTGTTTGTTCATGTTATATATGCTTGTTCAACTTAGTACAACACTAGGTTCCCCATAGCCTCCTATTGGGCTTCGTGCAAAGAATCTCCCTAGTTTAGGTTAGGACATAGAGTTTGGTTTCCCGGTGAAATCGCTCTAAGAGCTCAAACCAACTATACCATGCCTCCTCTTGGGCTTCGTACAAACGACTTGTCCCTCCCATAGCCTCCTCTTGGGCTTACAATGCAAGGACCCTCGGTAGTCCCTCCCATAGCCTCCTCTTGGGCTTACAATGCAAGGACCCTCGAATAGCCTCCTCTTGGGCTTCGTACAAGGACCCACGGGCTTCTTATAAGCATCCCCAATATCCAAATCAAATACCCTAGGAGATTAGACATTTATCATCTCTATGATAGGAGTATCTCATCTATATCATCACAAACAATCAATCAATCAAATTTCTCTTTTGCCACAAGGCTGGCTAATCAATCAAACCTTTTGCCACCATACTGGCTGATTAATCAAAGTTTTTGCCACAAGGCTGGCTTTGTTGAAACTTTTGCCACAAGGCTGGCTGATTAATCAAAACTTTTTGTCACAAGGCTGACTTCATTGAAAGTTTTTGCCACATGGCTGGCTAATCAACTTGTTTTTGCCACAAGGCTGGCTAAACAAAAAAACATCTTTATCATTCTAAGCGCCATAAGTGGCACAGCCCAGGGCTTATAATGAAAAGATTTCAAACAAAATCAAACAGATGTATGTGATGATAGAGATTAGATACATCGAACATTGAGATGACATTTGTCTCTTTTCCTTTGCTTCCACTAGCATAAGTGGGAACTACGATTGCTCTGACTTTCTCAACATCCCTTTGAGAATACGTAGGCACAAGGTCGTATCCTTGGCGAGCAAAACTTCTCCCTCAAACCATTCAAACCTTAGCACCCGTAGACCCGAGCTACAGATGCTCTGATTCCCTCTAAGGGATATGTATGTAGAAGATTGCGATGATCTTTGCGAGCATAATCAAACAAACACCTTTGTTTCCCACCTATCTCACAACAGAACCCCAATAGCATAGAATGAAATGGACATAACAAAGAAACCTATAGAGTACTATAGATACGTTGGGTGCTAATACCTTCCCTTCGTATAACCAACCCTCTTACCCAAAGATCTCTCCCCCCACTTTCAAGGTTATTGCAGCTTTTTTCCTTTTCCTACTTTGGAAACAATAAAAAGTTTGGTCGAAAAAACAAAAATCATTTTCTTGAGCCCAAGCCCAAAGAAGGCATCAGGTGTCTCATCCCCGATTGATTTTTTTCACGCGACAGACCCGTCGAAGGCTCTTACCACAACATCGCTTGGTTGTAACACAATTCCTTCGAAGTCAAGCTTTTCCAGTACTGTTTTTGGTAACACGTTCAAAGAGGAACCGTTATCTACCAGCACATGAGATAAAGTGGTGCCATTACATTCAATAGAGATGTGTAGTGCTTTATTGTGATTTTTTCCAGCAGGGGTTAGATCAACATCAGAGAAACCGAGACCATTATTCATTGTTAGATTGGCAACACAATTTTCAAATTGATCGACTGAAACCTCTTGTGGCACATGTGCAGCTTTCAGGAACTTCATCAGGGCCTTGGCATGAGCTTCGGAATACTTTAGCAGGGACAGCATTGAGATTTTTGAAGCAGTGTGCCCCAGCTGTTCGACAATATTGTAATCACTCTTGCAGATGATTTTCAATATTTCCTCCATTTCTTGATTTGATGGATCCTCAATAGTGACTTCCACCGGTATTTGAACTGGTTCAACTTATGGCTCTTTGCCTCGAGCGTTGATATCTTGATTAGAAACTGGGACCTGGACTGGATTAGTAGCAACATTTGGAGAAATTTCTGGTGAAAAGATCCTTCCGCTTCTCGTAATCTTGCTAGTACCCACAATATTATCAATAGTTGGAGTAGTAAAATTCATGGGCTCTTCAGTCAAGGTATCCTGCTTAACTCCATGGACATAAACATTAGTGTCATAACTCCACGGGACAGCTTTGTCTGAGGAATATGGAAACGGAGTCGGTCTGGTAATGATGACAGATGCCACTTTGGGTGCAGCAGAAATTTTGAAAGGAGGTTTGATAGGGATTTTCAATGGTATGTTGGAAACCACTGAGACATCCTCTATTCTCATCCCATTTGAAAAGACTTCGCATAAATCATCCATAGAAGGGAGCCTCTCAAACATAATGATACGGCGATCCATCCACTTTTGAATTCCCATTCTTAGATTTTCACAACCATTGGGTAGGTGTGCGCAATAAAAGCAATCAGGGTCACAACCTGGAAAGTAACCAGCTTGGATTAGCTTTCTTTTGACTTCAAGGAGCGGAGTTAGCAATTCTCTCACATCATAGATGTAAACAGTGTCTATGATAGCGTTAACGGTTTTGTCGTGCTTCAGCATAGGTGCAGTGATGACATTTGGAGTTTCTGGAGGATCGAACTCAATTTCCCCAGCGTCTATCATGTCTTGTATTTTATTTTTCAGGGCCCAACAATGATCTGCGTCATGTCCTGGACAGTTAGAGTGATACGCACATGTTGCATTGGGGCGATAACTCGGAGAGGAAGTGTTGACATTCTTTGGAGGGTCTTTCAATGTGATTAGATCTGCTTTTAACAAATGCTGCAATGCTTGAGAGATTGGCATATTGATTCTGGTGAAATTTCTTCTTGGTGCATCTGGTCGACGCGTATATTTTGGCGGTTGATCTTTTTGAGGTGCAGATGCGGAGATCAGAACTGCCCCTACAGATTGGTGATGCTAATTTTTGCGACCTTTCTGACTGTGCATTGTGTTGACTTCATTTCTCCCACTGATGGGCCTTTTTGTAGTACCAGAGGAAGAGCCTATTTGAATTTTTCCACTTTGAATGCCGCTTTCGACACGCTCTCCAGTCAATATCAGGTCAGTGAAACCTGATGATGAGCTTCCCAGTAAATGACTATAGAAAGGGCCAGTTAAAGTGCCCATGAACATGTCGACCAGCTCGCGATCAGATAAGGGTGGTTGAACCCTTCCAGCCAGATCTCTCCACTTTTGTGCATAGCCTTTGAAACTTTCTTTTGGTGCCATAGACATGCCCCTTAGTTGAGTACGGGTTGGTGCAAGGTCAGTATTGTATTGATACTGTTTGTAAAAAGCAGCAGCTAACTCTTCCCAGGTATGAACTTTTGTACTTTCCAGTTGGTAGTACCACTCGAGTTGTGTACCCGACAGACTTTCTTGAGAGAAATGAATCCACAATTTGTTATCTGTTGTATGGGGTAGTATCTTCCTTACATAGGATCTCAAATGTAGTTTTGGGCAAGAAACTCCATCATACTTTGCAAATACAGGATCTTTGAACTTTGGAGGGATAACAATATCTGAAACGAGTCCCAGATCATCGAAATCTAAACCAGGTATTTTTTGTATCTCCATAGCTTTCATGCGTTCTTCCAACTGCTGGTATTTGTCATCATCCTGCTCGTCTCCAGAATGATAATCTTCTTCATTAGAAGAGAGAGAAGGTTTGGCAGAACCCTGGTTGCTGTGATTGTCTCCTTGTTCACCATCACCGACTATTTCAGGGATCGGTGGCTTTTTGGACCTTTTGACTGGGATTTTGATCTTCCTTTTCAGGTGACTCAAGCCTACTGATCCTTTGGGCTTCTTTTTCTTTTTGATTATCAGGGCTTTCAGTTCTTGTTGCCCTTTTGCTAATTCCAGAATTGCTACCTGAACTTGGGCGTTCTGTGCTTCGAGATTCTTGATGCTTATTTCAGATTCCATCTCTTCTAACTGAAATAAACAGCGAGGAGATGAGAAATCTATCATGTGAACCTGTTATGCAATGTTTATGAAAGAAATGCATATGCAATGTTTTCAAGGATCTTGGAATTTAGATTTGTTAAAACAAAGGAGAAACAAACATTTATTAGTTAAACAATTTATTTCTTTTCTTCTTTTTTTTTTTTGCCTCATTCAGGCTTACAAAACAGAAAATAAAGAAAATGAAGGATCCCTCAGGTCTCCCATGAACGCTTTCTCTTTGCACCCAGGAATGTGTTGATCTGCTGTTCTTCTTGGAGTTGTCCGGTGAGCTCAAATACTTTTCTCTCATAGTCTTGACAGTGTGCTTTGAAGGTGTCTCTTTCCTCTTTTAGCTGAACCCAAGATTTCTGCAGCTCTTCCAGGTCAGTTGGCATATCCGGATGTAGAATAACTCGAGGTTCGTCTCCTTCGACTTCTGGCTCAATAGTCACAGGTAGAATAGCGGGATATGGCATGATGAACTTCTGAGCATGAGTACGCACCCATCTGAGGTAAGGTTCCATAGGAATAGAATTCCATTGCCCTAAAGTTTTGCTTTCTACTCTATATACACTGCCCCACGCATGTATAAACCTTCGTCGATGTCTGTGGGAATCATCCTCGTAATCAAACACAATGCCACGGATAATCATGTCATGAGGACCGTTTCTCCGTGCACATCCAAATTGGCGTAAAGCTAAAGAGGGATTGTAAGTGATGCCTCCCTTGATGCCAAGGAGTGGCACATTAGGGTACTCTCCACAATGGTCAATGATAGTAATGTCTCTTTGAAAGAAGTTGTTCCACCGGATATTTGAATGAGACAAAGACATAATCCTGCGAGACCATTGCATCCTTTGTTCATTTCTCAACACTGACCAGGGAAGGTGTATTGTAAACCATCTAGCCAGTAGTGGTACACAGCACATAAGAGTTCCTCGTTTCTTCATGGTACGAGTGTGTAGAGAATGTAGAATGTCTCCCAGCAAGGTTGGTACCGGGTTACGGGTTAAGAAAATGTTAATAATGTGCACACTTATGAACTGGTCGGGATTAGGGAATAAAACCAACCCATATATCAAAAGAGCCACAACCTCCTCAAAAGCTGGGTAACTTATGTTTTTTAGTAGTAATCGATCCTTTTCCATTAAGAACTTAGCAAGCAAACCCTTGACTCCACTCTTTGTTTCCCAATTGGACTCGATTTTTGACTTCCGCAAATGTAAGGCAGCATCAATGATTTCAGGTTTTGGAATCCTTTCTAAACCAGTGAAAGGTAATTGATCTCGAACAGGTAATCCAATTAGTTCAGAAAACTCTTCCAAGGTGCGTACTAACTGGTAATCAGGAAATGTAAAACAATGATGTTCGGGATCAAAGAACTGGAATAGGACCCGTATCATGTCTTCTTCAAATTTTGAGGTAACCAAATGGAGTAGGTGACCGTGCTTTTCGGTGAATTGAGCATTCCTGGGAAATTCTGATATTAAGTCCTTTAGTTCAGAGGGTACTGTTGAGATATTGATTCGGATGTAATCTCTGGTAGCGGGAGCCATTACCTGCAATAACAGAACAAAGGTAAACTCTTTGATCCTTGAAATGATTAGTGAGAAAATGATATGCTTATGATGCTTATGATGTCATGATGTCAAACATGTGGCAAACACAAACAAATCAAACAATAGCCTTAGGTTTAAAGGCTTGCATGGAGTTCATAGGTGATACCCTCCCCACTGAAGTTGAGTTGGTTAAAACCTGTCCTAGAATAGTATTCGGGTTCTATGATCCTTGGAGACAACATCTCAATACGGTGCTCAGACGGCCGATCAAAATATTCCTCGAGGATAACTAACTTCGATCAATTTCAAAGCTAGCCACTTAATAGGCCACAAGTCAAGTTCAACTAAAGGTTCTAAGACAAATTAGTGTTTAATGACATTTCGGAAGCCTAACATACTCCTTGATCGTTTTCAAGGGACATCAGTATAAACCAAAGTGTCGCACTAACGGTGACTACCAGATCAACCGTATCGGTACATGCCGTACAGTTTCCTTGGTCTATTGTCACATACTTAAGGTATCTCGAGATTCGGGTTAGAATCTTTCACACAAGCAAAATACCCAAACAAACCTTTGAAAAATAGAGCAATCAAGTCAAGCAATTGAAAACATCGAAGTGATCTAAACTCTAAAGGTAACCCCTTTTGAAAACATTTTGTTTTTTAGAAAGTCATTTCCCCAACAGAGTCGCTTGTTTTGTCGCCCTCGGTTTTTTACCGTACCTCTCGTGGAGAGATACACGAACTGACTCTTCTCTTTTTTGCTTTTGTGTTTTTGAAAATCAGAGAGTCGCCACCGACTTTTATTTTATCCAATTAAGGAAAGGTTTATAAAAGAAACAGAAAAAGACCTTTAAGAAATTCTGGGTAAGGGGGTGGGTAGGTTATACAAAGGGAAGGTGTTAGCACCCTTTGTATCCATGGTTATCCATGGGCTTTTAATTGCTTAGCTCACTTGTTTTGAATCATTTTTCTCTTGCCTTGAAATGCTTGTATGTGGTTTCAAATACCTTTGTAAATTGACTTTGTAATGATCCTTGTGCGGATGTATACAAAGTGTTTTATCTTCCGAAAGATGTTTTGAAAAAAAGAACGTTAACTTCGTAATGATCCTTGTTTGGATATATACCAAGTATTGTCTTTTTGAAAGTTTTATTTTGAAAAACAATAGTATATGAGACATTTGTTTGTTTGATTTGAGCAAGCAATTAGGAGGTCTACCCTAAGTTATAAAGTCTTTACCTATTTCCTTTAGAAAATTCTCCTTTTACCGGATGTAAACGAAAGTTCGATTTTGCATTTGAAATAGTAGAATTTGATTTTGATTTTGAAAAGAGTAAAAGAGGGATTACCCTAAGAGGTGCAAGTGTGATGGTGTTTTGATTTCAGATATTTTATCTTTGAGTTAGTGACCTAACGCTTCAATTTTTTATTTTTTGACATACACGCAATTTTATATGTACAGAAATTAAAATGCGGAAATGTAAAATGCGGAAAGTAAATCTACGTTATTACATCGATTGTGCGGGAAATGTAAACAACGCTATTTACATGAATTTGACAACCTATACACTTGATCTAGGAATTTAAATTGCAAGAAAATAAAAGAAATATTTTTGGATTTTTTGATGATTGACTTTAATTAGAATTAATGCATGATTAATTTATTTAAAATGAGAAAAAGGTAGAAAATTTAAACCTAAAAATTAAGTTTAAAATATGTTCAAAATGCTTGTCAATTAATTTTAAAGCAAAACTAATTTTTTTTGGAGTTTTTGAAATTGATTTGAGAACCATTAAGTTAAATAATACATAATTATGCAAATAATTACATAAATAATTAAAACTTAAAGAGAAAAATATCCTAAATATGTTAAAAATTAGTATATAATATATAAACTAAATTTAATATAAAGAACAATTTTTTTTTTGATTTTTTAATTGGTTGAAATAATTAAAAAGCATATATATAAATACATACTAATTAATTAAGCAAAATATTTCAATCTTTAAGAAAAATAAAATATTTTTATGGAAAAAATTAATTAAGCATTTTATCAAATTAATGGTAAAAAGAAAATATTTTTTTATGTTTTTTAATTGGTTGATTTTAAATTAAATGCAAAAAATTAAAATTATTAGTTAAATATGCAGGGGGTGTATTAAGCAGTTTGGAAATTGAACTGAAATCAGTTGTTTTTATGGAAACTGGGCTCAAGAGGGGTGTGTGAAAAGCAAACGCGTACAGGCCCAACCCATGTTTTTTTTTTGAACTTAAGTGAAGTGGGACCCAACTTATTCAAACGAACCAATCATAGCTCTTCCCTCCGCCACGCAAGACCTGGACTTATTGACTGGCCAATGAAATGATTGGAAAGAGCCACGTGAATCAGTCAACCTGCGCTTGGGTCTGTTGACCGCCGGAACAGTGATTTCGGTCATCTTCTCCGGCTAGGGCATCTTCCAACTACAAAAATACATTAGATAAATACCAAAGGAAGACCCTACCCCCCTAAATCGAGGTCTGGGAATCCATTGGTGAGGTTAGTTTGGACTGAAAGTGCCTGATTCAAGAGATTCGAAGAAGAACATGAACACACGGTTGACAATGGCAACCTATGTTCTGGACGTTAGAACTCTCATGCTAGGGTTCAAACCTGGTCTAATGATCATTATAAACTCAACCATAACCGTTAGACATGATAACAACGCATAAATGGAGAGTTTGAATTCAATGAAAGTTTACCAAATCGGAGAGTGAGAGAGCTCGAGTTTCAGGCCCTTATGAACTTGGCTATTGATCTAAACTTACTCAAACAAGTCCTAGGAGATGATTTATGGACTTAGTTTGTTTTGAAACTAGCTACAAATTTAAACACGAAATTTAAAGTTTCTTTGATTATTTTTTGAAATATGAAGTGAGTTTATGCTATCTTCTTGCTATATTTCGTGTGTGTTACATTGATGAAGCATACTACTTCATTTATAAGCTAAGACGTGCTTAAAATCTAAGCCAAGAAGCATTGATTGCTTTTGTTGAATTTTTGATTTTTAAATATTAAAAATCTTTGAAATTTTGACCAAAGCTTGCTTTTCTTCACTTCTCTTGCTCCAAGCCAACTTTGTACTTCCTTTTGTTGCAGAAAATAAGCTATCTTGATGACTCATGCAAGGGACAAAGCTTTGGATAAGAATCTTGCATCATTTCTTTTTCAATTTAACTTTAAATGTGATAAAATTAAACCAAAAAAGAAACAAAAGTGCTATGGGCCTTGGCTTGGTCGTGGGAGGCCCTTCACATTATGGGAACATGTTTGGATCATGAAAACTTGGCCCCTTTTGGAAAAAAAACATTTTTGATCAATGTTGATTTCATGCATTTTCCCAAAAAATGACCAACTTCAACAAGGCATAAATCCCTCAATTTTTATCATATGAAGGAGTTCTTGTACTTTTTGGAAACCTCAAGATGTCCTCTACAATCCACTTTGGAAACTTTTTTTCATTTGGAGAATTTATCTTGATGTTATGGCCTTTGACAAAAAACCACTTTTTGTTGACTTTGAAAATGACCTGTAATGTCTTGGTTCATATTTTTCAAATGGTGAATCTAATGACCATGGGACCAATTGAATTTGAAAGATAATTGAATTTCCTTCAAAATGAGCTTTGGTTTGAATTTTTTGGATGAAGGATGAGAGAGTTATGACTAGTCAAAGTTCAGTTGACTTTTTAGGAGAAAACCCTAATTTTGAAACTTAGGGTTTTGTTGATTTTTGATCTTTCCTTGATGAATTATGATCAACCAATGATCAAATGATGAATCTTTTGACAAAATATGGATGTTGACAAAAAATTTCATTTTTGACTGTCTGTTGACTTTTTGGTCAAACGGGTCGTCTGTTGACTGTTTGAGCTGCTGACTGTGCGTCTGAGTGAATTGAAGTTTGAAAATTTGTATGGTGGTACTTTGAGATATATGGAGGTCCATGAAATCCATTTGAGGTCTCAAAAACTTATTCTCCTGAAAAAAACAAGAAACCCTAGTTAGGGACTGTTTGTGTAGGAGACAGTTAAGCATACCTGATTTTTGTGCAGTACTGAGTCTCTGCTAATCATGTGATATTCAGAAGACTTCTAGAACAAAAATCTTGGAATTTTGAAATGCAAAATATTGATTTGATTGATGGTACAAAACACGGAGAATTGCACTGTCGGCGAGTTTGACTGTCAACTGACTGTTCAGGCATTAACGTAGCAGTTAAAGTGAAAATTCACCAGTCAAAGTTAATTAAATTTTTTTCATTTTTTTTTTGTTGTGTTAATGGTGAAAATTTATTTACATGAGTTGTTAGAAAAACACAGACATAATAAATAAATAATATATACTGTATGCGAGCGAAACTACCGATAATAACCCTGAAAAACATTTAATGTACAAAAAATAAATATTTAACTGGCAGGAAACACATAAAATATTATCTTAATAATTAAACAACAGTATGACAAATAGTACGCCTTTTAATACTGACAGTACAAATATTACATAATTTAATGAACAGTACGACGAGTGAACGGTACGTTATTAAAAAATAAAAGATACGAAAAACTTTAAGAATGACGATTAATAACCCATGCTACAAATAATAACATATAGATGATTGGTAGTGTAAACAACCCAGGTCCACATTTTTCAGGACTATGCAGACAGAAGAAGGACATGATTACCACCACGACGGTGATGACCATAAGAAAACACGTTTCCATCCGCTTCGCCATTTTTGCCGGGGAAGAAGAGAGAATGAATATGAAGTAGAAATTTGAGAGATGAGTTAGAATTTGATGTGAGATTTTATGGAAAAAATGAGAGGTATTTATAGAATGAAAAGAAGGATGGAGACGTTGGGGAATGAAGTGATTCCTATAAAAAGGAAAATTTGAGTGGAAGTAGGATTTGAAAGAAAGTGTATGGTAGGGTTTGAAAAAAGAGATGTATAGAATAAAGTTAGGATTTGATTTTCAAAGAAAGAGAAAGAAAGAGATTTTGAAAATAATAGAATATAGTACAAAAATTAGTGGGAAACAAAAGTTAATAATAATTTACTTGTTACCAGTACAGTCTGAATCCCCGGATTCTGCGCCTGCAAAAGATTTAGTTCTGTACCAATTGCTTCAGTACTATTTATCTATAAATAAATCCCAAATAAATAGCGTGTGTGAAGTAATAAACGGTACTTGGCGTTTGTGTAAGAATAAATTCAACAGCGAGCCAAAATACTGTATAAGAAAAATTCTAAAAACCAAGTATTCATAAATCAGGATATTTATGGAATAAAAATCCAAGATTATGAAACTCCCAATTTTTAGACAGAAGTCTGTTGCCTTCTTTTTTTTGAAAAAAGATGCGGGCGAATTTTGGGGTATAACAGTATGCTTTTGATTAGAACCCTGTTGATGATGTACAGGCATTGTTTCAAACCCCTAAACACTGGAGATATAAGGGAGTGAAACCTTCGTTAACCCCTCTGAGCCTTCAAAGTAGGAGTTTCTTTACTATTAAAAAAACCCTTATTTTAACCCTGGGACAGGGTAGTGTTCAGTTAACCTGGTCGAGCGTTCGGAACTCATCAGGAGCACACATCTAAGGATACAACAATGGCTATCCATTAACAGATTGAGGAAATTCAAATCCACAACGGTTATCCCTCACTTCAGGAGGTCGAGACATCAAATTTATCCCTCACATCAGGAGGTCGAGACCAACGTCAAAACAGCTGTGGTTTATCCCTCACATCAGGAGGTCAAAATATGACGATACCAAAATGGTAATCCTTCATCAATCAATGACTCAGGCAATCACAATCACATCCAACAAATCTAAGATGCTGGATCACACGACTTGTTCAAAAGAAAAGAATGAAATAAAAAGAAAAAAAGAAGAAAAAGAGCCCGCTAAGTCAACAACTTGAAAACATGTGACTTAGGCAAAAGTTAGGGCATCCCGCTGGACATCCAAATCAAAATTCAAAAGAATTTGTCCAGGCAAAAGTTAGGGAAACAAACAAAAAGTGAAAGCCAAAAAACAAGGATTACAAAATAAGAATCCTCATCAAAAGAACAAAGTTGTGTGATCAGACACCAGAAACGAAAGGTAAAGTGACTGCCATGTCCGAACGCCTCATTGATTCCTCAATCATCTCAAATTTCTCTTGAAAGATGAATGCTCGTGTCAAGTTATCTGAACTTAGGACTGGAGAACATCATGAAGGGGGTGGGCACCAAATAATTTTGAGCCTTAAAATCTTTTTTCTCAAACCGTGAACCTGGCCACGTTACAACCCTCAAAAGTCCTAATTGAAGCATGGGTTAATTCGAAAGCAGACAATACACGAGAACACGGTAAGCTGACTCCTAGGAGATTCGCTAAACGCTTGAGTTGGTATCACACCATCTTTTCTTTCTTTCATAAAAAATCGATGTTACGACATCCTTTCAAAAAGTTTCTTTAAACTTCAAGACGAACATGCTCTTTGCATTAGAATTATATTTTTCATAATAAACATTCTTTGCATGTGAACAAGTGCTTAACATCAAGAAAGTTTCCATCGTGAACTTCAGATGAAAAGTTTATCCCTCCCGAAGGGCAAGTTGTCTTCAAAACTCTGTTGAGCAGAGGTAGCAATATTTCAAAGTCTAATCACCCTCGGGGGCATAAAAGCGTTTGACTAATCTATCGAGTAAGCTTTCAATCAATCTGAGGCAATCAGGTCAAGATTTGAAGAATCTCTCAAAATGCTAAGCAATCAGGGGCGTTCACCCAAGTGCAGTCAAACCTACCTACAATACAAGTCAGGCAGGGGCATGGTGCCAAAATACTTGATACTGGGGCAAGTTAGTTTGATATTTACAGAAGGTCCTTACGAGACTAATCTCTTCAAAGTCCTTACAGGCTGGGGCAAGACACTATGCATTGGCATTTTTTCCTCATTAGGAGGTGTTCAGTTTAAAGTTCAGGTGTGAGCTAAACAACTTATGAATTTGAGAACCATCAGGGTCGTCATCCTCAATGGTCTGAAGCTGAAAGTCCAGTCTTCAATGGCATCTTCGCATTTCAGTGTGATTTTCAGATCTCTTCCAGATGTTGCAATCGTGGCTTATCGGTATCCCTCAACTAGAGTCTTGTTATGTGGACATCGAATTCCTTTGCTTTCCGATCCTCGAGTCGTGAGTTTCCAACCCTCGTGTTGTGATTCCTTTGATTTCCGACCCTCGAGTCGTGAGTTTCCAACCCTCGTGTTGTGATTCCTTTGCTTTCCGACCCTCGAGTCGTGAGTTTCCAACCCTCGTGTTGTGAGTCCTTTGCTTTCCGACCATCGAGTCGTGAGTTTCCAACCCTCGTGTTGTGAGTCCTTTGCTTTCCGACCCTCGAGTCGTGAGTTTCCAACCCTCATGTTGTGAGTTCTTTGCTTTCCGACCCTCGTGTCGTGAGTTGTCCTTTGCTTTCCGACCCTCGCGTCGTGAGTTTACCTCCTTTCCGACCCTCGAGTCGTGAGTTTATCTCCTTTCCGACCCTCGCGTCGTGAGTTTATCTCCTTTCCGACCCTCGAGTCGTGAGTTTATCTCCTTTCCGACCCTCGAGTCGTGAGTTTGATTCCTCTCCGACGCTCAAGTCGTGAGTTTATTACCTTTCCGACCCTCGCGTCGTGAGTTTGATTCCTTTCCGACCTTCGAGTCGTGAGTTTGTCTCCTTTCCAACCCTCGAGTCATGAGTTTATTACCTTTCCGACCCTCGCGTCGTGAGTTTGATTCCTTTCCGACCTTCGTGTCGTGAGTTTGATTGCTTTCCGACCCTCGCGTCGTGAGTTTGATTGCTTTCCGACCCTCGCGTCGTGAGTTTGATTCCTTTCCGACCTTCGTGTCGTGAGTTTGATTGCTTTCCGACCCTCGCGTCGTGAGTTTGATTCCTTTCTGACCCTCGTGTCGTGAGTTTGATTCCTTTACGACCCTCGTGTCGTGAGTTTGATCTCTTTCCGACCCTCGAGTCGTGAGTTTCCGACCCTCGAGTCGTGAGTCTATCTCCGTTCTGACCCTTGAGTCGCGAGTTCATCTCCTTTCCGACCTTCGTGTCATGGATTTCCAACAGTTGCAGATAGTTGTCATATACACTCCAATGTGTTTGTAAGCCCATTACTTGATTGGCATCTGTACAATCAATACGAATATGCAGAACACTATGAAAGCCAATGCCTGTTTGGTCCCTTTGAAGTCAACACTTGCTTGACCCATTAATCCCACTTCTTGGTGGCGTTCCCTTGAAGAACTAATGCCTGTTTGATGCTCCGGCCGATACTTGTTTGGTGTTCTAATCATGGCTTGCCTATCAGCTCATTGAATCCATTGCCTGTATGGAAAGTTTCAAAGCCAAGATGGCTGACAATCTGTTTGCTCTTGCATTTTCCCGTTGTGGGTACATCATTTTGAGCGCATCACATCAGCACGGTGGCGGATCTAGCCTAATAAGATATTCTCACTCCCCAGCTGAGTGCATCCTAATGGGAGACTCTCATTCCCCAGTTGAGTATATCTAGATGAGATTTTCTTCGTTCCAAGATTCTCATATCCTCAGCAAAGCACATCTCAATGCATTCTCCGTGCTCCAGAAGCCTTATTCTCCGACAGAATGCCTTCTCCCCAAATCATGATAGAATGGTATCTGATTCCCCAGCAGGCTCTTAATGAGGTCTCTTGCCCGAATTCCTTGTTCTCCCCAGTAGAGGTTTTCTCTCTCCAACAGATTGACTTGTTTTCCCCGAGAGAGTCATCTTATTCCCCAGTGGAGTTGTCTTAACAAAAGGTTCTTACGCTAAGTTCCTTATCCCCAGCGGATCTCCCATATCCTCAGCAGCTCACTTTGCAGAAGTATTCATCTTCCCCACTGAGTTTTCTTTCCTCGGCAAAGATTTACATGCATCCTCAGCAGGATCTGTTCTCATCTAGGACTTCCCCAGCGGAATGCGTCCTACACCAGCAGGTTGTTCACTCCTCACCAGAGTTATCTCCACGACTTGCTCTTATCTCCTCATCCCCGGTGTGTCGAGAATTTGCTTCTCCAATGAAGTTGCAAGGGTCTTCCCCAAGCAGTTAAGTGGGATGTTCTTATCTCCAAGCAGGATTTGTTCCCCAAACAGAGCTTGCATCCAGATTTGATCGTCTCCAGCAGATTTCTGATCGATCTTTGCCAGCTCACGGTTTGTGACTTCGGGTCACGTATCTTGTCCTCCCCGCAGAGTTCTATGCTCTCTCCAGGACTTCTTCAGCAATTCAGTGCTCATCCGTTGCCCCCTAAGCAACATTCGAATCATGCATCATTCGCATTGCATTCTCTAAGCGTGTAGCATCTTCCTCCTCGGAAACGTTATTCCATACACATTCATACATGCATCATGCATAAAGCATATCATATCTGTTTCTTTCTGCAGGAAAGTTATCCAGATTCAAATGTCTCCCAGAGAGCAACTCGCCTAATCATTACAGGCGCTCATCCTGATGTTTAAATCAGAAGAAGTTTGTCTTCCTCTCCCTGAAATTGTCAGATCAGATGAAGGCTTAATTATTCTCGATGCCCAGATCAATTGAAGTTTTTTCTCCCTGCTTGTGGGGTGGTACATTCTTTCTTTTTACAAGATGAGGTCTTCTATTGATCAAGAGCGCAAATTTTCGAGTTCATTCTGGTATTCAATCTCCTTCCACCTTAACGGTTCGAAACTTTCGTTTCTCACTCGTCAGGTTCAAGAAGTTTGAATAGGGGCAGCTGTTGCACCCTAAAATTTTCCCTCTTTCTTTGTGCTATAAGTTATCAACGACGTTTATTTCGTCGCTCAAAAATGATGAAAAATAATAAAGAGTTCCATTGTACATGGTGTGCGCAATCGTTAATTCAACTGAGATTCACTGGATTCCACGTCAGGATATTCTTGTGTGCTTCAATTCTTATATTCTTCAAGGGTTTCTTAAGATGTTATTGTTATGTCGGATTAGAGTTCGAATGCAAATCATGGCGTAAAGAAGTGAAGTGGCGATCAGGGCAATTATTTGTTCTCTCAAATGCTTATGACTTGATGCTTATAATGTGAGGTCATTTGAGACTGAAGCTGAGAATTCATTAAGAATGTAGGTTGATTGGATTTGAATTTGATTCGGGTGTTTCCATAACTTCGCATTTTGTTCAAGATGGTATGAAGTTTTAAACTTGCAAGATTATCGAGTTGTTCATAAGGATGACTACAAGGCTCACAATGTTACGTTCATATCATCATTCAAATGTTATTCATCATTCAACTTTATTCATAAAGCCAAGTCCAATTTCCAAATATTCAGAATCCGTCATCAAGTTATACAAAAGCCCATTACAATTCAGAAGCCCAAGTCATATTATACCAAAATAAGTGAAAAGAGGTTGGAATAAAAAATCCAAGTGAAAATTATTACAGGAAATGGTAACCGAATTCCAAAAAAAAAAGAGATTATACAAAAGAAAACGTAACAAAACTTCATATCTCTCTCAGGCTCTCGGAACCGGGATTCATCATCTTCATTGATTCACCTCTCCAAAACTTCATCATCTTCAAGATACTCTCTCCATGGATTCTTGACACTCTTCAACCTTTCCAATTCAATCGCAAGAAATCAGAACAGAAATTCACCAGAAGAAAATTATAACAGAAAAAGGAAAAGGAATGTAACAAACTTTTTCGATCTGGGGTCTTCATTGCTCATCTTCATCTTGACAGCAATTTCTTTATCTTTCTCTCTCGAGCCTGAATTCTCCAAAAAAACTTCACCTTCTTTATCATCTCAGAACGATAACCAATCATTCATTCATCACCACCTGCAAAAATTGGTAGAAGAAGAGAGTTTGTAACCGAATCGATAACAGAAAATCCCAAAAAAAAACCTGTAACAAAATACGTAACCGTTTCTTCAATCTTCATCACCACAATCTCAACATTCATCACCTCATTATCAATTCTTCAATTCTCTCCCGATCCAAACTCAGAAGTTCAGAACCAAAAATTGTAACAAATTCTTCTTCATCAACAGAAAAACGATAGCAGAAAAATCTTCATTCAACTTTCGCTGCGACATCGCTTCAATCACTACAACATCATCTTCGATCATTCATTCACCTGAAAATTGCACAAAAAGAATCAGTTACGAATCGTTCCATCGCCGCTTCAATGTCGCTCTCACAGTGCCTGTGAATTCAACTCCTCAACGCCGCGATTTGGATATACGTAACAATCTTCACATCATCAATCATCTTCAATTCGATTCGCGCTTCTGCATCATCACCAATTGCATCTGTGCAATATTTCCTTCACGCAACTGTAATCTTCACCGATCATTCTCGCACCTTCGACAACTACGATACGCCTTCGTCTGCGAACAACTACCAATACTTCATCATCGCATCCAAATCCGAAGTGATAAAGTAATTCAAGAAGAAGAATAATTGAAGGCAAAGCACACCCGAGACTTCTCGTCGTATTTCTTTCTTCATCTTCATCGAGAACGAAGGATCACCGGACTCTGCCTCCGGTTGAGATGAGGATTGAGCGGAGGATTGAAAAGAGGAGAGGCGGGGATGATTCATGGTTGTGTGTACACGGCGGAGGAGGGAGATGAATTGGAGATGATGTGAGCAGAGATTAGAGAGATGAGAGAGATGAGCGCAGAATTGATAGAGAGGAGGAGGCCGCGTGCGGCGGTGTTGATTGGTTGATCGAAAGTGAGCGGCGCTGTCGTGAACAAGAGGAAGAGAGGTTGTACATTCAAAAGTCCAATAGCCGCGAGTGTACGAACCCTAATCCCCTTTTGATTTTGTTTTGCGTTAACTGTGATATTAGTTTGAGTAAATGCTGTTAATTAGGACTAATTGAGAACTTAATCTGAATCATAAATAAAAATAGGATTAACATGTTGATTAACTTGGGATAAGTCTGAGGATTAATTGTCAAAAGTCTGGATAAACAAAATTGAATCAAAGCCCTGGCCCAAAACGAAATTGCTGTTGATGCACCCCCTTTCTGGCCCAAGGTACCACGTTTTTGGTACTGAATGTTGCCACATTATTTCTGTTGGGCTAAGACTTAGTGTCGCGGGGAAAAATCGTATCTTTTTCGGGATGAGACACCTGATGCCTTCTTTGGGCTCGAGTGCTCAAAAAATGATTTTCCTTTTGTTTCGACCAAACTTTTTATTGTTTCCAAAGTAGGAAAAGGAAAAAAGTTGCAATAACCTAAAAAGTGGGGGAGAGATCTTGGGTAAGAGGGTTGGTTATACGAAGGGAAGGTATTAGCACCCAACGTATCTATAGTACTCTATAGGTTTCTTTGTTATGTCCATTTCATTCTATGCTATTGGGGTTCTGTTGTGAGATAGGTGGGAAACTAAGGTGTTTGTTTGATTATGCTCGCAAAGATCATCGCGATCCTCTGCATACATATCCCTTAGAGGGAATCAGAGCATCTGTAGCTCGGGGTCTACGGGTGTTAAGGTTTGAGTGGTTTGAGGGAGAAGTTTTGCTCGCCAAGGATGCGACCTTGTGCCTACGTATTCTCAAAGGGATGTTGAGAAAGTCAGAGCAATCGTAGTTCCCACTTAAGCTAGTGGAAGCAAAGGAAAAGAAACAAATGTCATCTCAATGTTCGATGTATCTAATCTATATCATCACATACATCTGTTTGATTTTGTTTGAAAATCTTTTCATTATAAGCCCTGGGCCATGCCACTTATGGTGCTTAGAATGATAAAGATGTTTTTTTAGCCAGCCTTGTGGCAAAAACTTTCAATGAAGTCAGCCTTGTGACAAAAAGTTTTGATTAATCAGCCAGCCTTGTGGCAAAAGTTTCAATGAAGTCAGCCTTGTGACAAAAACTTTAATTAATCATCCAGTATGGTGGCAAAAAAAAGTTTGATTGATTATAAGAAGTTTGATTGATTAAAAAAAGTTTGATTAATCTCCTAGGGTATTTGATTTGGATATTGGGGATGCTTATAAGAAGCCCGTGGGTCCTTGTACGAAGCCCAAGAGGAGGCTATCCGAGGGTCCTTGCATTGTAAGCCCAAGAGGAGGCTATGGGAGGGACTACCGAGGGTCCTTGCATTGTAAGCCCAAGAGGAGGCTATGGGAGGGACAAGTCTGAAGGATAGAAAAACACTTAGAAAGGGGGGGTTTGAATAAGTGTAGCTTTAAAAACTTGACAGATAAAAATAAATTGCACAGTTATTTTTATCCTGGTTCGTTGTTAACTAAACTACTCCAGTCCACCCCCGCAGAGATGATTTACCTCAACTGAGGATTTAATCCACTAATCGCACGGATTACAATGGTTCTCCACTTAGTCAGCAACTAAGTCTTCCAGAGTCTTTTGATCACACACTGATCACTCCAGGAACAACTGCTTAGATACCCTCTAAGACTTTTCTAGAGTATTCTGATCCACACGATCACTCTAGTTACAACCTGCTTAGATAACCTCTAAGACTTCCTAGAGTATTCTGATCCACACGATCACTCTAGTTCCTTACAACTTAATGTAATCAATTCTAAGAGTATTACAATTGCTTCTTAAAAGCTATAATCACAAACTGTGATATTTCTCTTAACGTTTAAGCTTAATCTCACTAATATATTACAACAGCAATGTAGTGAGCTTTGATGAAGATGAAGATTCTGAGTTTTGAATAGAACAGAGTTTCAGCAAGTTAATATGAGTTGTTTTGTGCAGAATCGTTAACCTTGCTTCTCATCAGAACTTCATATTTATAGGCGTTGGAGAAGATGACCGTTGAGTGCATTTAATGCTTTGCGTGTTCCGTACAACATCGCATTTAATGTTATACGCTTTTGTCAACTACCTCGAGCCTTGTTCACGCTGTGTCTACTGACGTTGCCTATAATAGCTTTTAACGTTCCTTTTGTCAGTCAGCGTAGCTTGCCACTTGTACTTCCTTCTGATCTGATGTTTGTGAATACAACGTTTGAATATCATCAGAGTCAAACAGCTTGGTGCAAAGCATCTTCTGATCTTCTGACCTTGAAGTGCTTCTGAGCGTGATACCATCAGAACTTCAGTGCTTCTGATCTCATGTTCTTCTGATGCTTCCATAGACCCATGTTCTGATTCTGCTTCGACCATCTTCTGATGTCTTGCCAGACCATGTTCTGATGTTGCATGCTGAACCCTTTGAGACAAAGCTTCTGAGCGCTGAATTATGCATACTCTTTATATATTTCCTGAAAAGGAAATTGCATTGGATTAGAGTACCATATTATCTTAAGCAAAATTCATATTATTGTTATCATCAAAACTAAGATAATTGATCAGAACAAATCTTGTTCTAACAATCTCCCCCTTTTTGATGATGACAAAAACATATATAAATGATATGAATTTGCGATCAGAAAGAGCAGACGGCAAAAGACAAATTACACAGCTATAGCATAAGCATATGAATATGTCTCCCCCTGAGATTAACAATCTCCCCCTGAGATAAATAATCTCCCCCTGAAATAAATACTCGAAGAACTTTAATAAAAGACTTCCCTGATTATTTCGGTAGAGACGATCACATAAGCTTCTGTCTTCAGAGAATTCGTAGCTTCTGACTTCTGCTTCCATTGGACAGCTTCAGAACTAGAATTTCTTTAGATCCCTAGAACACTTACAGCTTCTGATTCCTGCTTCCATCTAGGACAGCTTCAGAACTTGAATTTCTTTGATCTTCAGAACATTCACAGCTTCTGATTCCTGCTTCCATCTAGGGCAGCTTCAGAACTTGAATTTCTTTGATCTTCAGAACATTCACAGCTTCTGATTTCTGCTTCCATTTAGGACAGCTTCAGAACTTGAATTTCTTTGATCTTCAGAACATTCACAGCTTCTGATTTCTGCTTCCATTTAGGACAGTTTCAGAACTTGAGTTTTTTGGATCTTTACAACATTCACAGCTTCTGATTTCTGCTTCCCTCGGATAGCTTCAGAGCTTTGAATTTCTACCAACATCACTTCATGCTAGATTTGTATCAGAACATTGTTGAATGTACCAGAGCATCATCAGAGCATCTCTACATCCTGAAATGTTACAGAACAAAAAACTAAACGACAAAAGTCAGCATGAACGAGTCAGAACATAAAATGTATATTAGAACACATGATATGTATCAGAGCCATATAGGCTAAAATAATGTTATCAGAGCAAATAGAATTTTGTCAGAGCAAATAGACAAATATGGATCAAATTCTATTATCAGTGCTTCTGATTCATTCTTCTTTCTTGCTTCTGATTTCTGAAGCTTGGCAGCACTCAGCTTGCTTCAGTTTCCATGAGTTTATTCTTTTTACAGAATAACACTTCTTATGGTTTTGCTTCTTGTGTTTGCTTTGAAGATTCTCTTCACTTCTTTATACCTGCAAAACACTTAAACCATATAGAACTTACAGTTCTTGTTAGTAAATGTGTGGGAGCTTTACCCAGCAAATGATAGATTAATCAAATCATTTATCATTTATCTTTCTCCCCCTTTTTGTCATAACATCAAAAAGAATATATCAAAAGATTCAGATGAATAAAACGACAAATAAAACCACTGGAATGTAAAACCAAAGAAATTTTTCATTGATAATCAACAAGAAGGATTACAAAAGAGGAATGCAGGAAAACAGATGCACCAAGGAAAGAAAAACTACATAGACCAAAGGACTAAGATCCTAGCCTACGCAAAATCCGCGCCAGAACATCATGAATCCCGTCAGTGCTTGTAGCTTGCCTTGCCATGAAGGAGCGAAACTCAGCATTGGCTACTTCTTGCGCGTCCAAGCGAGAAGCCAGCATAGCTTGATTCTGATGAAGAGCTTCCAAGGTCTCCATCAGAGTCGAGGTTTCACCAGAGGAAGAGGCACCTGAATTTCTGCCAAAAGGGACAGCAATCTCAGCAGGGTGATCTTCTGGTAGATCTTCAGCTTGTGCATCTTCCATTTCCTCATCTGAGTCTGACTCAGAAGTAGCCTTAGCATATTCTGGTTCAGGCAGCTCAGAAGTTCCATCTTCCAGCGCTTGAAGAATAGCTGCTAGGTTTGTTGGAGGAGTAGGACTAGCAACTTCAGCAGGATAAACCACTACTGGAAAGACCATGTGAGGTGCTTTTTCAGAAAGGTTCATTCTGAACCAGTTAAACAGCCACTGAAAATCTCCAGTCAGCACAGGAAACCATGGTTTCCACACCACGATGTCTCTGCAGAGATTTTCTTCTTCCAACTCATCTGCAGGTATCTTCTTCTCAAGAACACTTCTGTTCCTGATGAGATGGTGATAGCTGCTTTCACCAACTTCCAACCGAAGACCACGAATACCAGGAGCTTCAGACATGATCCTTCTCTGAGTGTCTGTAGCCCTAACCAGAAAATCCTGACGAAAGGTATCCCAAAGGTTGCTTGTAGCATACTCATCCAGATGGTTAAGGTGAGCAGCACCCAGAATCTCCAACCAACCATTTACATCAGAATGTAAAAGCTCCAGAAATGATTGAGTGGTAGGGGTTGGAGGGTTGACAGTGAACCTGGAGTCGGGAAGAACAACACTATAGGGATTAGGTGTTCTGGTGGGAAAAGGGTGTGAGAGAGATGAAGAAATATCTGATGGATGGGTTGAAGGAGAGGAGATATCAGATGGTGAAGAAGGTGGTTCCGAGAGGATGAATGAGGAGGAAGAGGTGGTGGAGGTCTTTGAAGAGGGAGGTGATTGAGGGGTACCGTCAAGGGGTTGATACACATGTCTAGGGTAATTTCCAGACATCATAGCTTCAAACGGGTTCACTTTGAGAGGGTCATAGGTGATCCTTACTCTTTTAGGTTTGGTTTCTGGTTCAGCAGTTGCCTTTCTCTTTTGTTTCCGATCATTATCTTGATTTCCAGAGCTTGACGATGGATTCATGATGAAGTTGCAGATATTGGAAACTGCTAGGGTTTATGATATGAGTGCAAAGAGAGAGAACGAAAAAGAAACTGAATGCAAAGTGAGAGAAATATAAGAGGGAAAAGAAACGTTTGAAGAATATAAAAAGAAAACTGAAAGAGAGTAAATGATGAAAAGCATTTAATGTTACGTGACGTGAGGAGAGATAATAATGACAAAAGACGTGATTTGCACAATTACCTAAGTAGACGTCCCCTCAACTGCACGCACGCTTGTCCAAGAATAGTGAACACGTGTTTACCATCTGGATAGCCAGTTACAGCTGTTTTGCTTTTAAAGAGATTCTGAATCAACTTAGACAATGAAACGTTAGTAATAACTGAATCACAAATTTCTAATTGATTTCAATCAGAACTTCTTAAAACAAATTTTATTTCAGAAGATACCCATACATAAGAACTTCTCATCTTCACATTCTGGGCTTGTTTCTGAAGACCCATTTTGTACCTATTATATTGAATCCATCTGGTCTAGGAACAAGATCCCAAACATCATTCCTTGTAAACTGATTCAGTTCTTCTTGCATAGCAATTATCCAGTCTGGATCTTCTAGAGCATGATCAACAGAAGTTGGCTCGATCAAAGATACAAGACCTAATTGACAGTCTGCATTGTTCTTAAGGAATGCTCTTGTTCTGATTGGATCATCCTTCTTTCCAAGAATGACATCTTCTGAATGACCAGAGATGAGTCTGGATGATCTTCTGACAGATGGTTCTTCAGAAATGCTTAGATTCTCCAGAGAAGCTGATACTTGATCTTCAGATTCTTTGCTTCTGAGAAGCTCTGCTTCTGATGCGTTGCTTCTTGGCTCAACAACTTCTGATATATCAATATCACAATCTGCAAAATTATCAAACTGCTTTGGTTTTTCAGAACCAAGCTTATCATCAAACCTGATATTGATTGATTCTTCCACAATCAATGTTTCAGTATTGTATACTCTGTAGCCTTTTGAGCGTTCAGAATATCCAAGAAGGAAACATTTTTTAGCTTTGGAATCAAACTTACCAAGATGATCTTTTGTGTTCTGAATAAAGCATACACATCCAAAAGGATGGAAATATGAAATGTTGGGCTTTTTATTCTTCCACAATTCATAAGGAGTCTTATTTAGAATAGGTCTGATAGAGATTCTATTCTGAATATAGCATGCAGTGTTTATTGCTTCTGCCCAGAAATGCTTAGCCATATTGGTTTCATTGATCATGGTTCTGGCCATTTCTTGCAGAGTCCTATTCTTTCGTTCTACAACTCCATTTTGCTATGGAGTTCTAGGAGAAATCATGGGCAATACCATTTTCTTTGAAGAATTCTTCAAAGGATCTGTTCTCAAATTCACCACCATGATCACTTCTGACCTTTATGATTTTACACTCTTTTTCAGATTGAATCTGAATGTAGAAATCAAAGAACACTGAATGAGACTCATCCTTGTGTTTCAAGAATTTTACCCACGTCCAGCGGCTATAATCATCTACGATGACTAATCCATATTTCTTCCCTCTGACAGATGCTGTTTTGACTGGGCCAAACAGATCAATGTGCAAGAGTTCTAATGGCCTTGAGGTAGAAACAACATTCTTGGACTTAAATGCAGGTTTGGAGAACTTGCCCTTCTGACATGCTTCACAAAGAGCATCTGATTTGAATTTCAGATTAGGGAGTCCTCTGACAAGATCCAGTTTGTTAATCTGAGAAATCTTTCTCAAACTAGCATGACCTAATCTTCTGTGCCAGACCCACTGCTCTTCAGAAACAGACATAAGACAAGTCACCTTCTGACTCATAAGATCTTGCAGATCTGTCTTATAAATGTTGTTCTTCCTCTTGCCTGTAAATAGGATTGAGCCATCCTTCTGATTTACAGCCTTGCAAGACTTTTGATTAAAGATTATATCATAACCATTGTCACTCAATTGACTGATAGATAAGAGGTTATGTGTTAATCCTTCTACAAGAAGTACATTAGAAATGGAAGGAGAGTTACCAGACTTTATAGTTCCAGAGCCAATTATCTTGCCCTTCTGATCTCCTCCAAACTTGACTTCTCCTCCAGACTTAAGCACCAGGTCTTGGAACATAGACCTTCTTCCTGTCATGTGTCGTGAGCATCCAGAGTCCAGGTACCATGACATGTTGTGCTTTGTCCTTTTTGCAGCCAAGGATATCTGCAATAGGAATAATCTTATCCTTAGGTACCCACATCTTCTTGGGTCCTTTCTTGTTAGATTTTCTCAAGTTCTGATTGAACTTGGGTTTAACATTGTAAGCAATAGGAGGAACAGCATGATAATTTTTAATGTGAGTTTCATGATATTTCCTAGGTTGTGTCACATGCTTTTTGGTGTGTGTTATGTGAAAACTTTGAGCATGTGAAGTGTGCCTAATATCATGGGAGTGGCCATACTTGAACTGATCATATAATGGCTTGTATGTGAATTTCATTTCATCAACAGGTTCAAGTTTGTATGGGGTTTCACCCTCAAAACCAATGCCAACTCTTTTGTTTCCAGACACAGCATATATCATAGAAGCTAGCTGACTTCTGCCAATACTTCTAGATAAGAACTTCCTGAAACTTAAATCATATTCTTTCAGAATATGGTTTAGACTAGGAGTGGATTTTTCTGAATCAGAAGGAGATCCAACATTATTGGATAATTTTAAAAGTTTTTCTTTTAATTCAGAATTTTCCAACTCAAGCTTCTTTGTTTCAAATTCAAATAGCTTTTTCAGCTTTTTGTATTTGAGACTAATCTGAGACTTGAATTCCAGAAGTTCTGTTAGACCGGAAACTAACTCATCTCTAGTAAGTTCAGAAAATACCTCTTCAGAATCTGATTCTGATGTAGATTCTGATCCGTCATCTTCTGTCGCCATCAGCGCACAGTTAGCCTGCTCATCTTCAGAGTCTGAATCATCTTCTGACTCATCCCAGGTTGCCATAAGACCTTTCTTCTTATGAAACTTCTTCTTGGGATTTTCCTTCTGAAGTTTTGGACATTCATTCTTGAAGTGTCCAGGCTCATTGCATTCATAGCACATGACCTTCTTCTTGTCAAATCTTCTGTCATCAGAAGATTCTCCACGTTCAAATTGCTTTGAACTTCTGACGCCTCTGAACTTCCTTTGCTTGTTCTTCCAGAGTTGACTTAGCCTTCTGGAGATCAAGGACAGTTCATCTTCTTCTTCAGATTCTGATTCTTCAGGATCTTCTTCTCTAGCCTGAAAAGCGTTAGTGCATTTCTTGATATTGGATTTTAATGCAATAGACTTACCTTTCTTTTGAGGCTCATTTGCGTCCAGCTCTATTTCATGGCTTCTCAAGGCACTGATAAGCTCTTCCAGAGAAACTTCATTCAGATTCTTTGCAATCTTGAATGCAGTCACCATAGGACCCCATCTTCTGGGTAAGCTTCTGATGATCTTCTTTACGTGATCAGCCTTGGTGTATCCCTTGTCAAGAACTCTCAATCCAGCAGTAAGAGTTTGAAATCTTGAAAACATCTTTTCAATGTCTTCATCATCCTCCATCTTGAAGGCTTCATACTTCTGGATTAAAGCGAGAGCTTTAGTCTCCTTGACTTGAGCATTTCCTTCATGAGTCATTTTCAAGGACTCATATATGTCATAGGCCGTTTCCCTGTTAGATATCTTCTCATACTCAGCATGAGAGATAGCATTCAGCAAAACAGTTCTGCATTTATGATGATTCCTGAAAAGCTTCTTCTGATCATCATTCATTTCTTGCCTTGTCAGCTTTACGCCACTGGCATTTACTGGATGTTTGTAACCATCCATCAGAAGATCCCATAGATCACCATCTAGACCAAGAAAGTAACTTTCCAGTTTATCTTTCCAGTATTCAAAGTTTTCACCATCAAATACCGGCGGTCTAGTATAACCATTGTTACCGTTGTGTTGCTCAGCAGAGCCAGATGTAGATGCAGGTGTAGACTTTGCAGTTTCATCAGCCATCTTTTACTGAAGCGTTTTTCTCTTCCTGAATCTTTTCTAAACACGGTTAAGTGCTTGCACCTTAGAACCGGCGCTCTGATGCCAATTGAAGGATAGAAAAACACTTAGAAAGGGGGGGTTTGAATAAGTGTAGCTTTAAAAACTTGACAGATAAAAATAAATTGCACAGTTATTTTTATCCTGGTTCGTTGTTAACTAAACTACTCCAGTCCACCCCCGCAGAGATGATTTACCTCAACTGAGGATTTAATCCACTAATCGCACGGATTACAATGGTTCTCCACTTAGTCAGCAACTAAGTCTTCCAGAGTCTTCTGATCACACACTGATCACTCCAGGAACAACTGCTTAGATACCCTCTAAGACTTTTCTAGAGTATTCTGATCCACACGATCACTCTAGTTACAACCTGCTTAGATAACCTCTAAGACTTCCTAGAGTATTCTGATCCACACGATCACTCTAGTTCCTTACAACTTAATGTAATCAATTCTAAGAGTATTACAATTGCTTCTTAAAAGCTATAATCACAAACTGTGATATTTCTCTTAACGTTTAAGCTTAATCTCACTAATATATTACAACAGCAATGTAGTGAGCTTTGATGAAGATGAAGATTCTGAGTTTTGAATAGAACAGAGTTTCAGCAAGTTAATATGAGTTGTTTTGTGCAGAATCGTTAACCTTGCTTCTCATCAGAACTTCATATTTATAGGCGTTGGAGAAGATGACCGTTGAGTGCATTTAATGCTTTGCGTGTTCCGTACAGCATCGCATTTAATGTTATACGCTTTTGTCAACTACCTCGAGCCTTGTTCACGCTGTGTCTACTGACGTTGCCTATAATAGCTTTTAACGTTCCTTTTGTCAGTCAGCGTAGCTTGCCACTTGTACTTCCTTCTGATCTGATGTTTGTGAATACAACGTTTGAATATCATCAGAGTCAAACAGCTTGGTGCAAAGCATCTTCTGATCTTCTGACCTTGAAGTGCTTCTGAGCGTGATACCATCAGAACTTCAGTGCTTCTGATCTCATGTTCTTCTGATGCTTCCATAGACCCATGTTCTGATTCTGCTTCGACCATCTTCTGATGTCTTGCCAGACCATGTTCTGATGTTGCATGCTGAACCCTTTGAGACAAAGCTTCTGAGCGCTAAATTATGCATACTCTTTATATATTTCCTGAAAAGGAAATTGCATTGGATTAGAGTACCATATTATCTTAAGCAAAACTCATATTATTGTTATCATCAAAACTAAGATAATTGATCAGAACAAATCTTGTTCTAACAAAGTCGTTTGTACGAAGCCCAAGGGGAGGCATGGTATAGTTGGTTTGAGCTCTTAGAGCGATTTCACCGGGAAACCATACTCTATGTCCTAACCTAAACTAGGGAGATTCTTTGCACGAAGCCCAATAGGAGGCTATGGGGAACCTAGTGTTGTACTAAGTTGAACAAGCATATATATAACACAATCACAAATATGAACAAGTACGAACAAATATGAACAAGTACATGAACAAATATGAACAAGTATGAATAGTTATATATGACAAGGTGTGTGTATACAATGGAGTTTATGAAGGAAATATACCTGTAAGCATGATCCATTTGTAAACACGGGGGCTCGGGACTTATACTCGGGGAGAGGCCCATTGAGTTTATTCAAAAGCTATGTAAACAAGTATTTACAAGAGGGGCTTGGGACTTATACCTACATGGAGGCCCATGGTATTTTTGGGAAGATTTAAAGAAAACCTTCATTTTTTGATTTGTTGTTCGAAGTTAAAAAAAAACAAATTGAACGAGATATATACAAAAAGGTGTGTGTACAATGAAATACCTAATTTCATGTACAGGAATGGGACTTATACCTATGTGGAGGCCCCTTGTTTTATTTTATAAAACATGGTTGTATGATTTGTTAAAAGCGCGATGTTTATCGTTTTGAAAACAGTTTGAAAGTTTTGTTTTGAAAGACTGTGATCGTTTGTTTTAAAACGGTTTGAAATTTGAAAGAAATCAACTTAATTTAAACAAAGACAAATCTTATGTTTAACTAAGACCTAAATGATTAGGTTTTGATCACAAAAAATTTTTACAAGTGATTAAGTTTGAAAATCAAGTGAAAAAAACTATTAAAGTATTAGAAACACTTAAAAATAAGTCATTTTAACCCTAATAAAAAAAGTGTCAAATAAATATTTTTTTTGTGATTTTTTTTATATTCATAAAATATATATATATTAAATGAGAAGTGTGTAAAAAATGAAGAAAAAATGAATTGATTTGATTGGTTAAATAATTGATTGAAGTTGTAAAGAAAATAGAGAAAAATAGTGATAAAAAATTAGGTTTTGTCTTCTAAAGGACTTGAACCCACGCCCTTGTGTTTACCATTCAAAAACATAACCAACTAGACCACGCGCGTGGTCTGTTTAACACTTGCAACGAATTAATTATATTTTTGAATCAATTTCTAATTTCAGTTTCAAAATCTGGTGCCAAGAACACAACTCCAATTTGAATTTGAAAATTCTGAAAACTGAATTGTTTGGATCAAGTGAATAGCCTATCTTGCTCGATTTTTCACAAAGAACATGATGGTACCATTTAATTTCATTTATTTTCACTCTGAGATCATCAATTTTCTAGAAATCGTGAAGAACCCTAATTCTATGATTCAATCTGAAATCGTGTATGTGCAAGTTATGATGCAATTGATTGAGGGTTAATGATCCATCTGTATGCAGAAACATGATGGTAAATCAGTTTTTCATTTATGATGCATGAATGATGGAGTTTGAAGTTCAAGAGAGCTTACCTTAAAAATGCCAAAACTGAGAATCGAATTCTGCAAATGAGAGGTTCCAGATGTTGTTTCTTGATCTGGACAACTTCAATGGACCTTATGGAACATATTTGGATGATTGGAATGAACTGAAAACCTCTGAATCAATTGGTGATACCCGATCTGCAGTAGGGCTCAAGTGAGGATCAAGCTTGGTGATTTTGGAGTTACAGGTCAGGGATGATGATTGGGATAGTTCATATATGGTATATGGGATGTGTTTGGAAGTGGAAATTTGAGGGATGCACGAGTGGATTTTGTTTTGGCAAGTTTTGGCTCACTTTGTGCATAAATGGGGGTTGAAGAGTGATTATGTGTTTTGGGTGTTTTTGAGAGGTGTGAATGGTTCAAACAACTTCCATATGATGTTTAGGAAGTGTTAGAAGCATCACTTTGCTTAAAACTTCAAAGGTTTGGAAATTGGTATTTCTCCCTCCTTGAAAACTCATGAAACTTACAACTTAAGAAAGAAAGAGAAAACCAATTCTTTGAGAGGTTTTGGTGTGCTCTTGAATGTGATTTCCATCTCCATTTATAGGCCATGAAATCTGATTACAAGCCTTGGCAAGTTGAGAATGCAATGATGGTTTTGGCTTAAGAGATGAAAGAGAATATTTTCATTTAATGCTTTAGGTTAAAAACCTAAACCATGGTTAAAAAAACTCAAGTGATAATATATTCTCTCCAATCTGATCTTTTAAGATAAGAATCTTTCTGTCACCATTTTATTTGGCCATCTCTTGCATTATAGGTCCATAAAGTATAAGAACTTTGTGAGAAAATGGTGAAAATTCAAGCATAATGGTCACTAATGTCAAAATTCAAAACCATGGCTACACTCCATATTTTTTCATGCTCTTGGACATTTTGGAAAGCTCATGTTACACACTTCAAAACCCTAGTTGAAAGTTTCTTCAAGACCTTTAAGGAAATGGGTGAAAAAGATCCATGAACTTTGAGAAAAATGAGATTTCAAGTGAAATTTTCAAAAGATACCAACTTTGAAGCTCCATATCTCTTAAATGGTTGATCTTTTGGAAACTCATTTTATGTGACAAAGTTGTTTATTGGATCAAAATCTACAACTTTCATGTTGGAAGTTTTTTTCAGTTTGTAGGTGAAATTTTGAGTTATTCCCTTCCAAAGTTTGGAAAAACCCATTGAAAAACACTTAGAAAATTTTCTAAGTATGAAAGTCAAACTTTTGACTTTTTGATTCTTGATTGATTTTCTTGATTTTTCTTGATCAAATGACTTCATATATCATATATTGATGATTCAAAACTTCAAAAGTCATGGTTGACCAAAATTCCCCAAAAGTCAATGGTGATCTTGCATAATTGACTTTTTCAGACGAATCGCATTTCTGGAGATTTCAAATGAACCAGGCTATCCTCACCAAATGAATGGTATGAATGGATAATATTTAGGTATTAGAGGATATTTAATCATAGATTGAGTTGTGGTACCATGTTCTGATTAAAAAGTCAGTGGTTCAGGTGAATTAGGTCAAAAACCCTAATTGTCGACCTGATGAAATTGATGACTGTGGATCTTGAATTGAGATGCAATTTCCATTGGATATTGTCATAGGGATTATTTGAAGATGATTGAAACCTTTGAGTAATTCCCTGGAGCTTTTTAGGGTTTCCCAAATGTGATCCCTGATTTTAGTCCCTGATAGCTCAAAACCCTAATCTGATGATTTGAAATTCCACTGTTGATCAATCCTTGTGTAGGAGATGTCTTGAGTCAATAGATTAGGTCAAAATGATTTACTTGGGGTCCTGAGGTCATGTCCCAAGTCATTAGGTCAAATCCTGAGCAAAAGTCAGGAGTATACTGTCTTCAGTCAAAACCCTAATCTGGTTGATTCATAGCTTTTGAGCTTGTTGAAATGAAACTTTGAGGACCAGATGGTGACTGTTGATGAAGATAGTTCTTTTGAAATGAAGGGAGAATAAAACCCTAATTGGTTGTTACCAGTACTGATGAGTGATTTCTTGATTAAACCCTGCTGAGCACAAGTAGCAAACACAAGCTATGCAATTTGTTAGAGATGCAAATGATGCATATGCAAATGATATGAGGTGGTATCTTAGGTCAAAAATTGGGGTATGAAACTTAGGCCTGCGATTTACTGGATCTCACACCACCAATTTCCACAATAAACCCCCTAGGTACATAAGTTTTCTATTTTAGATCAGTTTTTTTTACTAGTTTATTTCCTATCTCCTTTAGTATGATAAATACTTGATATTTTTGTTATATTTTGACATGATAATAGAATATAAAGTCATAGAGTTTTGTTTTTTTTTTGACATAGTAAAATAAATAAAAACATGTGATATCTTTTTTGTTAGAATTAGATTTTGTTTTCTATATTCGTTTTAAAAATAATCAAAAACATGTATTATTTTCTTGTTAGAATTTAATTGTTTTGTACATAGTTTTGTTCCGTTACTTTTTAGATAAATATGCCATAAAAAACAATTTAATTTTACTAGATCTTGTTTTAGAATTTAATTAGAATTTAATTTCTATTATTTTCTATGGCCAGTGCGCGTTTGTCTTGTTATTACTGATTTGGTTGTTGAGATGTGCGAGGTACTTCGAAAGAGCCTCTGATTGCGATTCGACTTGCTTCGTGTTCCACTTTATTTGTGGGACACAATTTCGCTTCCGGTGCGATTGAGTTGCGTCGTGTTCCACTTTATTTGTGGAACACGAACCTATTTCCGATGTCAGTCACCTGATCTCTCCTCCATTGAGATGTATACTCTTGTATTGTCTGGATTGTTTCTCTTGCAGGTTGCTCGTGTGGTTATGCTCGACGTGTACCACATGTCGCTCGTGATTTACTTTCACGATGACGCTTTCTGACTCTCTTTGCTTGATGATGGCTTACGCGAAGTATTTCGGACTTCTCTGCTTACGCTTGCTAGCTCATTGCGGATTTGCTATCCGTTCGGTATTGTCTCCTGGTCCCTTTTACCACTTTCGGTATCATCCTTTAACATGAGAAGTAGGACCTAGACATGCATCTGGCCAAGCCCTCGAAAGAGGCTCTGTTTTTGTTGGTGTGTTTACATTTGTGCTTTGCGACAGGGAGTCACGGTGTAATAAGTCCTATATGGCACTCCGTTAAGTCCTCATGGAAGGCACGCGGAAAGGGTTAGCAATCAACCCCTGCCTAGTCTCATCGAGTTTGTTCAGTATGTGCACGCTACGCGTGGCTCGCTTCTGAACCTGCACAAGATCTTGTTATCGAGTATGTCAGGGAAAAGGTTCATGTAGCCGGACCCCCGCCTTTCCTATAGCTCGTGTCGCTCGACGTTGATGCTCGGTGTACGCATGCGCCGTTTTCTTTTACGATCCGTGACGGCTTGGTTGCTGAGAGGGATCCGCTCCTCTTGTCTATGGCCCGATCATTTTCGCGAGGTCTAATGCTTGGTTGACTTGGGTTGAGTTGCTCCCCTTGGCTATGGCGGGACCACTTTTCTACCATTCGGTCAGTACCGTTGGTTTTGTTTGCTTTACGAGCGGAGCTCGTTTGTGTGATATTACTGTGTGCTTCCCTTTCCCCTCGTAGGTTGATAGTTTAGCTTAGACTTGTACCCTTTGTATGATAACATTAGGTAGCAAGCTTTCCCCCCTTAGCTTAGGTCTTCCTCATGCATTCTTTACAACACAAACCACACTCTTTGATTTTCTTTTCTTAAGAGCTTGTTATTTCCGCTCCATTCCCAGCATAAGTCTCCAAAGGTCGAGCAGCGGAGTGTGAATGTAACACGTTCACCTAAAAAACCCAAAACAAACAGAAATTAGTTAGCCGAGCTACGGTAGCTCTGATTCTGCAAAACAGATACGTAGGCAGCGGGGTAGGGCCCGTGCGAGCACAATCCTTTCTTTTTTATATTCTGCATTCATTTTAGTCCAGATTAGCGTAGATTTGTTACACACCCATAGATTTAGACACAAGCGTGGATACCATCGAGTACGATGGGCGCGTGGGGTGCTTATACCTTCCCCTCGCGTAACCGACTCCCTTACCCTTTTTCTCTGGTCGTGAGACCGTTATTTTGTTTTGTGGTTTGCTGGCATTCCCTTCCTTTTCGGGATAGATATGTTAGTGGCGACTCTGTTAATTTTCGCGGTAGCGACAATAAAAAATTAGGAGTTTTGACTGTAAGTTGACTATAGTTGACTTTTAGGTAAAATTAGCCGGCTGTTAATCATTTGAGCTTTTGTCTGGGAAATCTTGTGAATCAGAGCTTGAAACTTAGTATGAGGATTCCTTGAGACATATGAGATGCTATGAAGTCCTCTTGAAGCATCAGAACCTGATTTTACCTTGAGAGGAGCAAAACCCTAGTTGTAGGCTTGTTGCTTAGGAGACAGATATTCATGCCTATTTCTTGTGTGGCCTTGAGTAGCTGAGGATCAAATGATCCAAAATATCTTGAAATATGATGGGAAAATTTAAGGGTATGAAAATATGAAATCGAGAAAAACCTAGGCATGAATGATGTAAAGTAGTATATGACTAGGGTGTGGAATTTTGTAAAGTTGCCTAACATGTAATATCACGAGGAAGGCAATTTCCTGCTGAAATTTCAATCGCTAAAGGAACGTGAATTAGTGGTTATGAAAGTACCATACAACATTCATAGCTCATCTATGGTTCTAAAGGAATGGAATCTTGATTTCAGTTTCAAGCGAGACAGCCTGCAAACTCTACCTCTTTGGATAAAGTTGTCGCAGCTACCTTTTCACTTGTGGGGAGCAAAGAGTTTAGGGAAGACAGGAAGTGTCATTGGGATAACATATTAAGGATTAACTTGCTATAACCTATAGTTTTACATAGCAAACATTCATAGATCCTGAATTTATACTTTCTTAACCCAACCTTCGGGGTAAGAAGTATAAGTCCTACTTTATCTTTGGATTGATCCAAAAAGTAGGAAAGATATGAAGAATTAACCTGCTAAAGCCTAGCAAGTATTCACAGATTCTCATATTAAGGATTAACTTGCTATAACCTAAAGTTTTACATAGCAAGCATTCGTAGATCCTGAATTTATACTTTCTTAACGCAACCTTCGGGGTAAGAAGTATAAGTCCTACTTTATCTTTGGACTGATCCAAAAAGTAGGAAAGATATGAAGAATTAACCTGCTAAATCCTAGCAAGTATTCACGGATTCTCATATCATGTATTTAATATCTCATTGACGTTGTCTAAGGCTGACACAATGGATTATATAAATGTCGCAGATTTATCATTGTCTATCGGATAAATTATATAGGTTCTGAATCTATCGCTACCTTAGGGGATAGATACATGAACAAATAAGTTGGTGTTGCACATACTGAAGGATAGAAAAACACTTAGAAAGGGGGGGTTTGAATAAGTGTAGTCTAAAAACTTGAACGATAAAAACAAATTGCACATTTATTTTTATCCTGGTTCGTTGTTAACTAAACTACTCCAGTCCACCCCCACGGAGTGATTTACCTCACCTGAGGATTTAATCCACTAATCGCAACAGATTACAATGGTTTTCCACTTAGCCCACGACTAAGTCTTCTAGAGTATCCTGATCACAACCTGATCACTCTAGGAACAAATGCTTAGACAAAAGCTAAGACTTTCTAGAGTATCCTGACCACCACGTGATCACTCTAGTTACAACTGCTTAGACACAAGCTAAGACTTCCTAGAGTATCCTGATCACACTTGATCACTCTAGTTACTTACAAATTAATGTAATCAATTCTAAGAGTATTACAATGCTTCTGAAAAGCTATAATCACAACAGTGATATTTCTCTTAAAGTTTAAGTTTAATCTTACTAATATATTACAACAGCAATGTAGTGAGCTTTGATGAAGATGAAGTTTCTGAGCTTTGATTTGAACAGCGTTTCAGCAAGTTAGTATTCACAGAATTCTTCAGAATCGGTAGCCTTGCTTCTCATCAGAACTTCATACATATAGGCACTTGAGAAGATGACCGTTGGGAGCATTTAATGCTTTGCGTATTCCGTACAGCATTGCATTTAATGTTTCACTCTTTTGTCAACTACCTCGAGCCTTGTTTACGCTGTGTCTACTGACGTTGCCTTTAATAGCTTCTAACGTTCCTTTTGTCAGTCAGCGTAGCCTGCCATCTTGTACTTGCTTCTGATCTGACGTTTGTGTATACAACGTTTGAATATCATCAGAGTCAAACAGCTTGGTGCAGAGCATCTTCTTGTCTTCTGACCTTGAAGTGCTTCTGAGCGTGATACCATCAGAACTTCAGTGCTTCTGCTTCTGAACTCAAGTTCTTCTGATGCTTCCATAGACCCATGTTCTGATTCTGCTTTGACCATCTTCTGATGTCTTGCCAGACCATGTTCTGATGTTGCATGCTGAACCTTCTGAGTCAAAGCTTCTGAGCGCTGATTTGTGCATACTCTTTATATATTTCCTGAAAGGGAAATTTCAGTGTATTAGAGTACCACATTATCTCACACAAAATTCATATCCTTGTTATCATCAAAACTAAGAATATTGATCAAAACAAATCTTGTTCTAACACATATTATATGTATAAAGTTATGTTGTAGGTTCGTAGGTGAATCATATTGTGAGTATGTGCCTAAATATGTCTAATGCTTAGGTATGATAATATTTGCGTGTATGAGTAATGCTTATGTGCAGTATGTTTATGAGTAAAATGTATGTTGTTTGTGTGTAATGATTGCATTTACGCTGTTTGCTAATGTTCATGTGTATATGTCAAATGAAATTCCAGAATTCATCTCCTTGCAACCCATTGAGTTTTGTCTTAAACCATTGCGTAGTATCTAGGGCTCTTGGGATGACCTGATATGTTGATGTGTGTCATACCCCAAAATTTGCCTTCTACATCTCATTCATAATAGTACAAGATTCAAGAGTTCTATCAGGGTATGCTCCTAAGCAAGAGTCTCCTATAGCTAAGGTTTGGTACTCTCCTGAGGGAATTAGAAAAACAAGGCCTCTAATGAAGTTCTCCATGGCCTATTATGATCCAAGATACCTCTATGCTAAAAGTCAAGACCCAACTCCAAATTTTACTTGTTCAAACAGCTCAAAAGATTCACAGTCAACTGGTTTGACCTAAAAGTCAACCATAATCAAAGCACAGTCAAAACCTCTCAATTTTGGTCAACATCAAGTGTATGAGAATATATCCATCATTTGATCAAAGGTTGATCATGATCCATCAATAGAAACTCAGAAATGAACAAATGCAAAAAGGTTCAAATTAGGGTTTCTTTAGGAGAAAGTCAACCCAACTTTGACTGGCCATAACTTTCACATAGAATATCAGAAATTCCTCACTCAAAGCCTATTTGGAAGGAAGAAGGAAGAATGTTCTGATATTCTCGTGGCATAGGTACAAAAGATATGCAGAACAAGCAGATGCAACAAGGAAAGAAAACTACAATGACCAAAGACTAAGACCCTAGCCTAGACAAAATCTGCGCCAGAATGTCATGAATCCCTTCAGTGCTTGCATATTGCCTTGTCATGAAGGAGTGAAACTCAGCATTGGTTGCTTCTTGCGTGTCCAAACGAGAAGCTAGCATGGCTTGATTCTGATGCAGAGCTTCCAAGGTCTCCATCAGAGCTGAGGGTTCACCAGAAGAAGAAGCGCCAGAACTTCTGCCAATAGGGACAACAATCTCAGCAGGACGATCTTCTGGAAGATCTTCAGCTTCTGCACCTTCCATCTCAACATCTGAGTCTGACTCAGAAGCAGCCTCAGCATATTCTGGTTCAGGCAACACAGAAGCTCCAACTTCCAACGCCTGAAGAATAGCTGCTAGGTTTGTTGGAGGAGTTGGACCAGCAACTTCTGCAGGATAAACCACTTCTGGAAAGACCATGTGAGGAGCACTTTCAGAAGGGTTCATTCTGAACCAATTGAACAACCATTGAAAATCTCCAGTCAGCACTGGATACCATGGTCTCCATACCACGATGTCTCAGCAGGGATTTCCTTCTTCCATCTCATCTGCAGGAATCCTCTCTTCAAGAACTTTTCTGTTCCTGATGAGATGGTGATAGCTGCTTTCACCAACTTCCAAAAGACGACCACGAGCACCAGGTGCTTCAGTCATGATCCTTCTCTGGACATCCCTAGCCCTAACCAGAAAATCCTGGCGAAAGGCTTCCCAGAGGTTGCAGGTAGCATACTCATCCAGATGATTAAGGTGTGCAGCACCCAGAATCTCCAACCAGCTATTTACATCTGAGTGTAAAAGCTCTAGATATGAATGAGTGGTAGGTGTTGGAGGGTTGACAGTGAATCTGGAGTCAGGAAACACACAGCTGTAGGGGTTAGGTGTTCTGGTGGGAAAAGGGTGTGAGAGAGGGGAGGAGATATCTGTGAGATGGGTTGAGGGGGAAAGGATATCAGACGGTGAAGATGGTGGTTGCAGAGAGGTGAATGAAGAGGAAGAGGTGGTGGAGGTCTGTGAAGAGGAAGGTGATTGAGGGATACCTTCAAGGGGTTTAAACACACGTCTAGAGTAGTTTCCAGACATCATAGCTTCAAAAGGATTCATGTAACACCCCTCTAAATAACCCGCGGCAAATAAACAAATTATTAAATCAGAGTAACACGTAGAGAGGTATCACAATTCATAAATAACAAAAACACACGTCTCATAAGTCATGCATCATTGGAACACCTGAAAATCATAACTCATTATCCAAACCATGTTCTACGCAGCGGAAAAATACATCATCAAGTCTACATTATTACTAAATGTATCAGACTTCAACCAAAACAGATAAATATAGAGTTACAGTCAAACTACAAACAAACGTTCCCAGTGTTACAACTACCAGAGCATGACACCTGACGCTAACTAAAGACACTGACTCATGAGCTAATCCTCATCGAGTCGATCAGCCGCTATCCTCAATCTGAAAATGACAACATGTAAGGGTGAGTCTCATCATAATTAACAAATGTTATAAGGTTATAAAGCAATAACACGTCACAGTTGCATCATTCACCCAATTGTTTCATAAACAGACAATCAAAACAAAAACAAGTAACAACCAACACATCATCAGCATTTACAACACTGGAATACCTCCAAATCATGTCATAAATCATGCATATGAATGAACTGACACTATGCATGTGGTACCAACGTCTTCCAATGGGAATAACCCATGACCGATCTATCATCATCCAGATACGGCCCTGCCAGCACAGATTCCACACAATGGGAATCATGCCCTTCACTGATCCAACACATCCCTTATGGATACAGTATCAACAATGCACATGAATGAATGCAACATATATAACATACTTATATCATTATCAACATCATCCTCAAATCATCATCATCATCATTCAAGTATGTTCATATATATTAACATCATTCAACCACAATTCTATCATCATCATGTCGAAACATGTACATATTTGCTACAATCATCGTCATCATCAAGAAATAGCAACATATATTATCATCATTCTAAAACCAGTCAAATCATCATCACATAGTTCGTTTAATAAAGTTCATTTAGCCCAAAACGGCGCATCAAATGAACCAACGGTTAAAAAGTTATGCCCCTTTGAACTTTCTTAAAAATATCACAAAACATCAACAGCACGCGGCGCCATCACAAGTTCGCGGCGCGGAACGAATCGAAACAACGCCTTCGCGGCGCGTACACATGTTCGCGGCGCGGAACGATTTGGAACAACGCCTTCGCGGCGCGGTCACCCGTTCGCGGCGCGTACTGAACGCAACAAAACTTCCTGACCTTTTGCCTTCAGGTTCGCGGCGCCTCCCCTCTGTACGCGGCGCGAACCGCGATTCTAAAACCCCAATCTGCAGAAAAACAGCATTCCATGTATCCCAAACACCCCAACACATACCAGTGCGAACATGGAGGATTATAATGCACAAACAACACAAATTACGTCTCATAATGCACCAAATATTCATCAATTGAGATTATAACCACACATACATCATAGATTCAAAACACAGGGTCAAATATCACACAATTGACACAATCCCTAAACCTATCATATGACTCAATTGATCCGAATTCTACATCTATTCAGCATTATCAACCCCTAACCCGATAATAGATGGTAATCAAGACAAGTCCCCCCTTACCTTAGATAATTCTGGATTCTTGGTCTCTCCCTCTATCGTTCTCCTTCGTGTTCCTCGTTCTTCAGACTTCTTTCTTTCACGCTCTTTCTTGGTTCCCAAATCCAATGTTTATGAAATAATAAAATTAGAAAAAGGTTTTACAGAATCACCCCCCCTTCTTCCTCTATTTCCACATATGGCCCAAAAGCCAAAACCTCATTTATTTATTATTTCCACAATTTCTTTAATAATTCTAATTATTAATTCAATAATAAAATTAAATTAATATTAAAATTATACGGGCGTTACAACCCTCCCCCACTAAAAGAGTTTTCGTCCTCGAAAACATACCTCAAGCAAAGAGTTCCGGATAGGAATCTTTCATCTGGCTCTCTAGCTCCCAGGTAACATTTCCTTCAGCTGGTCCTCCCCAAGCTACTCTGACTAAAGCTATTTCTTTGCCACGCAATTGCTTCAGTCTTCTATCTTCAATCCTCACAGGCAATGTTTCAACCGTTAAGTTGTCTTTTACCTGTACATCGTCTACTTGGATCACGTGGGACGGATCGGGAATGTACTTCCTCAATTGAGACACATGAAACACGTCGTGCAAGTTTGCAAGCATCGGCGGCAAAGCGACACGATATGCCAATTCTCCCACTTTTTCAGAAATTTGGAACGGTCCAATAAAACGCGGAGTCAACTTCCTTGACTTCAATGCCCGACCAATTCCTGTCATAGGAGTAACTCTCATAAACACATGATCTCCCTCTTGAAACTCAAGTGTCTTCCTTCTTTTATCATAGTAACTCTTCTGACGACTCTGAGAAGCTCTCATTTTCTCCTGAATCATCTTAATCTTCTCCGTAGTCTGTTGTACAATTTCTGGCCCAATCACAGCACTCTCACCCGATTCATACCAACACAACGGCGTCCTACATCTCCTACCATACAAAGCCTCAAACGGAGCCATACCAATACTCGAATGATAACTATTGTTGTAAGTAAACTCGATCAAAGGCAGATAACTATCCCAAGTACCTCCTTTTTCCAACACACAAGCACGTAACAAATCTTCTAACGACTGTATTGTCCTCTCCGTCTGTCCATCTGTCTGCGGATGATAAGCAGAACTCAACTTCAGTTTAGTACCTAAAGCCTTCTGCAAACCTTCCCAGAACTTAGACGTAAACCTCGGATCTCTGTCTGACACGATACTTGAAGGAATACCATGAAGACTAACTATCTTCTCGATATACAACTGAGCTAGCTTCTCCATCGGATAATCCATCCTCACCGGTATAAAATGTGCAGATTTTGTCAACCTGTCTACCACGACCCAGACGGTTTCTGATGCTCAATCTTTGACTTCTGACAAATTAAACAAGAGTACACAAACTCGGCAATTTCTTTCTTCATTCTCGGCCACCAAAACAACTTTTTCAAATCATGATACATCTTGGTAGCACCAGGATGAATACTCAACCCACTACGGTGTCCTTCTTCTAAAATACGTTTCCGGAGTTCAACAATATCAGGGACACACACTCGATCACCAAACCTCAGTATACCATTTTCATCAATTCTAAATTCACCACCCTTGCCTTGATTAATCAAAGTCAACTTATCTATTAACTCAACATCATCTTTCTGACCCTCTCTGATCTCTTCAAGAATGCCACTAGTCAACTTCAACATACCCAATTTGACACTAGTAGGAGTACCTTCACATACCAGACTCAAGTCTCTGAATTGTTCAATCAAATCCAATTCCTTCACCATTAGCATAGACATATGCAAGGTTTTCCTACTCAATGCATCAGCAACAACGTTTGCCTTACCCGGATGGTAATTCAAACCAAAATCATAATCTTTCAGGAATTCTAACCATCTTCTCTGCCTCATATTCAACTCTTTCTGGTCAAAGAGATACTTCAGGAAAAACTTCTGGAAATTCACACACCACAGGTAATTCGCTACTAGCCACCTTTTCTTTCACATTCATCATTGCGAACAACATAAATACTGTTGCACCATCTCCGATAGCCTCATTCACCTGCCTAGCTGTCATTTCCAGATTATCAGCACAACCCTCTTCAGGAAAAGTTACTGTCTTCTCAAAACAGTTGATATGAACACGGTTGAACTCCAACCAGTTCATTCCCAGGATTACATCAAGTTCTTTCAACGGAAGGCACACTAAGTCCATTCCGAATTCTCTACCAAAAATGTCAACCGGACAATTCAAGCATGCAGACGAAGTAGTTACTGAACCCGACGCAGGAGTGTCAATAATCATACTTCCATTTATGTCAGATATCTCAAGATTTAACCTCGTAGCACAGTCCAAAGAAATAAAAGAATGAGTTGCTCCAGTATCAATAATCGCAACTAAAGGTGTGCCATGAATGAAACACGTACCTTTAATCAATCTGTCCTCTGGAGTAGTCTCTGACCCGGTCAAAGCAAAAACTTTTCCTCCCGATTGGTTCTTCTTTGGCTTAGGACAATTAGGACTGATGTGGCCCTCTTCACCACAGTTGTAACAAGTCACAACTCTCTTCTTACAATCAGCCGCGACATGACCCACTTCCTCACACTTGAAGCACTTCTTCTGGTTCAGCTTACACTCATTCCTACGATGTCCCATCTCACCACAATTGTAGCATCTGATACGAGCACTGGAATCTCCCCCACTGGGTTTCTTCCAATCAACAGGTTTACCTCTACCATATGGTTTACCTCTGTCCATAGGCTTCTTCCCTTTTCTGTCAACCAACTCGCGAGAGTGAGATGACTTCAGCTTGACGCTATCTTCCTCAAAAATCCTGCTACAATCCACCAGATCAACAAATCTTCGGATCCTCTGGTACCTGATACCCTGTTTGATCTCATCACGGAGGCCATTCTCAAACTTGACACATTTCGAGAATTCACTGGCTTCGTCGTTGTTGTAGTGCACATAGTACTTTGCCAGTTCCACAAACTTGGCAGCATACTCTGGTACAGTCATGTTACCTTGAACCAACTCCAAAAATTCCACTTCTTTTCTGCCCCTGACATCCTCAGGAAAATACCTCCTCAGAAACTCCCTTTTGAAAATAGCCCAAGTAACCGCTGTACCGCCGGCATCCAGTTCAGCTTTTGTTGTCAACCACCAGTCATCAGCCTCCTCAGACAACATGTGGGTACCAAACCTCACCTTGAGATTCTCAGCACAATCTATGACTCGGAAAATCCTCTCGATCTCTTTGAGCCATTTCTGAGCACCCTCAGGATCGTGCGTGCCTTTGAACAATGGAGGATTGTTCCTCTGAAAATTCCCCAGTTGCCTATCAGCACCAATCCCTGTTCCTACAGTCCCTCCTCCAAGCACACCAGCAATCATGCCCAGAGCCTCAGCAAGAGCATCATCGTTTCTTCCTCCTCTTCCATCCATTTGTTCTGCTTAAATACAACAATCCAGTCAGAACAAAGTATCGACAAATAACTCGTATTAGTCGTATACACAGGAAAACTGACACTGACACTAAGACTCTGGTCACAACGACCGACTATGCTCTGATACCACTATTGTAACACCCCTCTAAATAACCCGCGGCAAATAAACAAATTATTAAATCAGAGTAACACGTAGAGAGGTATCACAATTCATAAATAACAAAAACACACGTCTCATAAGTCATGCATCATTGGAACACCTGAAAATCATAACTCATTATCCAAACCATGTTCTACGCAGCGGAAAAATACATCATCAAGTCTACATTATTACTAAATGTATCAGACTTCAACCAAAACAGATAAATATAGAGTTACAGTCAAACTACAAACAAACGTTCCCAGTGTTACAACTACCAGAGCATGACACCTGACGCTAACTAAAGACACTGACTCATGAGCTAATCCTCATCGAGTCGATCAGCCGCTATCCTCAATCTGAAAATGACAACATGTAAGGGTGAGTCTCATCATAATTAACAAATGTTATAAGGTTATAAAGCAATAACACGTCACAGTTGCATCATTCACCCAATTGTTTCATAAACAGACAATCAAAACAAAAACAAGTAACAACCAACACATCATCAGCATTTACAACACTGGAATACCTCCAAATCATGTCATAAATCATGCATATGAATGAACTGACACTATGCATGTGGTACCAACGTCTTCCAATGGGAATAACCCATGACCGATCTATCATCATCCAGATACGGCCCTGCCAGCACAGATTCCACACAATGGGAATCATGCCCTTCACTGATCCAACACATCCCTTATGGATACAGTATCAACAATGCACATGAATGAATGCAACATATATAACATACTTATATCATTATCAACATCATCCTCAAATCATCATCATCATCATTCAAGTATGTTCATATATATTAACATCATTCAACCACAATTCTATCATCATCATGTCGAAACATGTACATATTTGCTACAATCATCGTCATCATCAAGAAATAGCAACATATATTATCATCATTCTAAAACCAGTCAAATCATCATCACATAGTTCGTTTAATAAAGTTCATTTAGCCCAAAACGGCGCATCAAATGAACCAACGGTTAAAAAGTTATGCCCCTTTGAACTTTCTTAAAAATATCACAAAACATCAACAGCACGCGGCGCCATCACAAGTTCGCGGCGCGGAACGAATCGAAACAACGCCTTCGCGGCGCGTACACATGTTCGCGGCGCGGAACGATTTGGAACAACGCCTTCGCGGCGCGGTCACCCGTTCGCGGCGCGTACTGAACGCAACAAAACTTCCTGACCTTTTGCCTTCAGGTTCGCGGCGCCTCCCCTCTGTACGCGGCGCGAACCGCGATTCTAAAACCCCAATCTGCAGAAAAACAGCATTCCATGTATCCCAAACACCCCAACACATACCAGTGCGAACATGGAGGATTATAATGCACAAACAACACAAATTACGTCTCATAATGCACCAAATATTCATCAATTGAGATTATAACCACACATACATCATAGATTCAAAACACAGGGTCAAATATCACACAATTGACACAATCCCTAAACCTATCATATGACTCAATTGATCCGAATTCTACATCTATTCAGCATTATCAACCCCTAACCCGATAATAGATGGTAATCAAGACAAGTCCCCCCTTACCTTAGATAATTCTGGATTCTTGGTCTCTCCCTCTATCGTTCTCCTTCGTGTTCCTCGTTCTTCAGACTTCTTTCTTTCACGCTCTTTCTTGGTTCCCAAATCCAATGTTTATGAAATAATAAAATTAGAAAAAGGTTTTACAGAATCACCCCCCCTTCTTCCTCTATTTCCACATATGGCCCAAAAGCCAAAACCTCATTTATTTATTATTTCCACAATTTCTTTAATAATTCTAATTATTAATTCAATAATAAAATTAAATTAATATTAAAATTATACGGGCGTTACAATTCACCTTGACAGGATCGTAGGTGATCCGTATCCTTTTTGGTTTGTTTTCAGATTCTTCGGTTGCCTTTCTCTTTTGTTTACGGTCAGTTGCTTGATTTGATGAGCTTGACGAAGGATTCATGGTGACTTTGCAGATAGAGAAAACCGCTAGGGTTTATGATATGAATGCAAAGAGAGAGAGAGAGAGAGAGAGAGAGAGAGAGAGAGAGAGAGCGAGAAAAAGAATCTGAATGCAAGAGAGAGAAATATAAGAGGGAAAAGAAACGTTTGAAGAATATAAAAGAAAAGAAATAAAAAGAAATGATGAATAGCATTTAATGGTACGTGACGTGAGGAGAGATAATTATGACAAAAGAAGTGATTAGCACAGTTACCTAAGTAGGCGTCCCCTCAACTGCACGCATGCTTTTCCAGAAATAGTGAACACGTGTTTACCATCTGGAAAGCCAGTTACAGCTGTTTTACTTTTAAAGAGACTCTGAATCAACTTAGACAATGAAACGTTAGAGACAACAGAATCAGAAATTCTAATTGATTAGTATCAGAACTTCTTATGGCTGCTTAGTCTTACCATATTTCAGAAGATACTCATACAAAGATCTTCTCATCTTCGCATTCTGGGCACAAGTCCATACTGATATTCTTCAGAATGAACTTAAACCTATCCTCAGCAAGGGGTTTTGTAAAGATATCAGCCCATTGATGGTCTGTATCCACAAAGTTTAAAGATAAAACACCCTTCTGAACATAGTCCCTTATGAAATGATGTTTAATCTCAATATGTTTAGCTTTTGAATGCAAGATAGGATTCTTTGATAAACATATAGCAGAAGTATTATCACAGAAGATAGGAATGTTACTCTCATATATCATATAATCTTCTAGCTGACTTCTCATCCAGAGCATTTGTGTGCTACAACCAGCAGCAGCAACATATTCTGCTTCTGTTGTTGAGAGGGCAATAGTAGCTTGCTTCTTGCTGTACCATGAGATCAGATGACTTCCAAGAAATTGACAACTTCTAGAAGTGCTTTTCCTTTCTATTCTATCTCCAGCATAGTCAGCATCACAGAATCCTACTAAGTTGTATTCTTTGGATCTTCTGTAGACTAAACCAACATTAGTAGTACCTTTCAGATACCTTAGAATTCTCTTAACAGCAGTTAAATGAGATTCTCTCGGATCTGATTGGAATCTAGCACACAAACAAACACTGAAGAGAATGTCAGGTCTAGAAGCAGTTAGGTAGAGAAGAGATCCAATCATACCTCTGTACAACTTCTGATCTACCTTCTTACTTACTTCATCCTTACCTAGGACACATGTTGGATGCATAGGAGTTTTGGCTTCTTTGCTTTCAGAAAGATTAAACTTCTTCAGAAGTTCTTTCACATACTTCGTTTGATGAACATAGGTTCCATCAGAAGTTTGGTTGATTTGAATCCCATGGAAATACTTGGGTTCTCCCATCATGCTCATTTCAAATTCAGCCTGCATAGACTCAGCAAACTCCTTTCCAAGTGTAGCATTAGATGTTCCAAAGATGATATCATCAACATATATTTGACAGATTAAAATATCCTTTTTAAAGGTTTTACAAAAGAGAGTAGTGTCCACTTTTCCTCTAGTGAAGCCATTTTCCAGAAGGAAAGAACTCAAACGTTCATACCAAGCTCTAGGAGCTTGTTTCAATCCGTATAATGATTTTTTTAATTTAAAAACATGATTTGGAGACTTGGAGTCTTCAAAACCAGAAGGTTGATGGAAATAAACTTCTTCATCTATATAACCATTTAAGAAGGCACTCTTGACATCCATCTGATAAAGAGTGATGTTGTGTTGAGTGGCAAAAGAAATTAATAGAGGAATAGATTCTAACCTGGCCACTGGTGCAAAGGTTTCTGTGTAGTCAATCCCTTCTTGCTGACTATAGCCCTGAGCAACCAGTCTGGCTTTGTTTCTTACCACTTCTCCCTTCTCGCTTAGCTTGTTTCTGAATACCCACTTAGTGCCGATGATGTTAAATCCTTTTGGTCTAGGAACCAAGTCCCATACATCATTCCTTGTAAACTGATTGAGTTCTTCTTGCATGGCAATTATCCAGTCTGGATCTTCTAGAGCTTGATCAACGGAAGTTGGCTCGATCAAAGACACAAGACCTAATTGACAGTCTGCATTGTTCTTAAGGAATGCCCTTGTTCTGACGGGATCGTCTTTCTTTCCAAGGATCACATCTTCTGAATGAGCTGATGCAAGTCTGGGTGATCTTCTGACTGTTGGCTCTTCAGAAATCCTGAGATTCTCTAAAGATGCAGCAACTTGATCTTCTGATCCATTGCTTCCGAGACTATTAGCTTCTGCAGCTTTGCTTCTTGGTTCTACAGCTTCTGATATGTCAATATCTATATCTGCAAAATTCTCAAGCTGCTTTGGTTTTTCAAGACCAAGCCTATCATCAAACCTGATATTGATTGATTCTTCTACAATCAATGTTTCAGTATTGTATACTCTGTAGCCTTTAGAGCGTTCAGAATATCCAAGAAGGAAACACTTTTGTGCTTTAGAATCAAACTTACCAAGATGATCTTTAGTATTCAGAATAAAACACACACATCCAAAAGGATGAAAATATGAAATGTTGGGCTTTCTGTTCTTCCACAATTCATAAGGAGTCTTATTTAGAATAGGTCTTATAGAGATTCTATTCTGAATATAACACGCACTGTTTATTGCTTCTGCCCAGAAGTGCTTAGCCATATTGGTTTCATTGATCATGGTTTTGGCCATTTCTTTTAGAGTCTTATTCTTTCGCTCTACAACTCCATTTTGTTGTGGGGTTCTAGGGCAAGAGAAGTCATGGGCAATACCATTTTCTTTGAAGAACTCCTCAAAGAATCTGTTCTCAAATTCGCCACCATGATCACTTCTGACCTTTATGATTTTGCACTCCTTCTCAGATTGGATCTGAGTGCAGAATTCAAAGAACACTGAATGAGACTCATCCTTGTGTTTTAAGAACTTTACCCATGTCCAGCGGCTATAATCATCTACGATGACTAATCCATATTTCTTCCCTCTGACAGATGCTGTTTTGACTGGGCCAAACAGATCAATGTGCAAGAGTTCTAACGGCCTTGAGGAAGAAACAACATTCTTAGACTTGAATGCAGGTTTGGAGAACTTGCCCTTCTGACATGCTTCACAAAGAGCATCTGATTTGTATTTCAGATTTGGGAGTCCTCTGACCAGATTTAGTTTGTTAATCTGAGAAATCTTTCTCAAACTAGCATGTCCTAATCTTCTGTGCCATACCCATTGCTCCTCAGAAACAGACATAAGGCAAGTCACCTTCTGCTTATCAAGATCTAAAAGATCAATCTTATAAATGTTGTTCTTTCTCTTGCCTGTAAATAGGATTGAGCCATCCTTCTGACTTACAGCCTTGCAAGACTTTTGATTGAAGATTATATCATAACCATTGTCACTTAATTGACTTATGGACAATAAGTTATGCGTTAATCCTTCTACAAGAAGTACATTAGTTATGGAAGGAGAGTTACCAAGACTTATGGTTCCAGAGCCAATGATTTTGCCCTTCTGATCTCCTCTAAGCTTGACTTCTCCACCTGGTTTAAGCACCAGGTCTTGGAATGTAGACCTTCTTCCCGTCATGTGTCGCGAGCACCCAGAGTCCAGGTACCATGACATTTTGCTTTTTGTCCTCTTTGCAGCCAAGGATATCTGCAACAGAAATTATCTTCTCCTTAGGTACCCACAATTTTTTGGGTCCTTTCTTGTTAGTTATCCTTAAGTTCTGATTGAACTTGGGTTTAGCAAAATATTTAACAGGAGGAACAGCATGATATTCTTTAGGTTTGTCAGCATGATATTTCTTAGGATGTGTCACATGCTTCTTGGTGTGAACAGTGTTAAAACTCTGTGCATGTGAAGTGAGCCTAATATCATGTGCATGGCCATATTTGAACTGATCATACAATGGCTTGTATGTGATCTTCAGATCATCAATAGGTTCAAATTTATGTGAGGTATCACCCTCATAGCCAAAGCCAAACCTTCTGTTTCCAGAAACACCATATATCATAGAAGCAAGATGACTTCTGCCAATACTTCTAGATAAGAACTTTCTGAAGCTCGAGTCATATTCTTTCAGAATATGATTGAGACTTGGAATGGATTTTTCTGTTTTAGAAGGAGATCCACTATCTTTGGATAGATTTAAAACTTTTTCCTTCAGTTCAGAATTTTCCACTTCCAGCTTCTTAGTTTCAAATTCAAACTGCTTCTTCAGCTTTTTGTATTTGATACTAAGATGAGCCTTGAGTTCCAGAAGTTCTGTTAAACTGGAAACTAACTCTTCTCTAGATAGTTCAGAAACTACCTCTTCAGAATCTGATTCTGATGTAGATTCTGATCCATCATCTTCTGTAGCCATCAGCGCGAAGTTGGCTTGTTCTCCTTCAGAGTCTGATTCTGATTCTGATTCAGAATCATCCCATGTTGCCATAAGACCTTTCTTCTTATGAAACTTCTTCTTGGGATTCTCCTTCTGAAGTTTTGGACATTCATTCTTGAAGTGTCCAGGCTCATTGCACTCATAGCAGACAACCTTCTTCTTGTCAGATCTTCTATCACCAGAAGATTCTCCTCGTTCAAATCTCTTTGAACTTCTGAAGCCTCTGAACTTTCTTTGCTTGCTCTTCCAGAGTTGGTTTACCCTTCTGGAGATCATGGACAGTTCATCTTCTTCTTCAGATTCTGATTCTTCAGGGTCTTCTTCTTTAGCCTGAAAAGCGTTAGTGCATTTTTTAAAATTAGATTTTAATGCAATAGATTTACCTTTCTTTTGAGGCTCGTTTGCATCCAGCTCTATATCATGACTTCTCAAGGCACTGATAAGCTCTTCCAAAGAAACCTCATTCAGATTCTTCGCAATCTTGAATGCAGTCCCATTGGACCCCATCTTCTGGGTAAGCTTCTGATGATCTTCTTTACATGATCAGCCTTGTTGTAGCCTTTATCCAGAACTCTCAATCCAGCAGTTAGAGTTTGAAATCTTGAGAACATCTTCTCAATATCTTCATCATCCTCCATCTTGAAGGCTTCATATTTCTGGATTAGAGCAAGAGCTTTGGTCTCCTTGACTTGAGCATTTCCCTCATGGGTCATTTTCAATGACTCATATATATCATAGGCCGTTTCCCTGTTAGATATCTTCTCATACTCAGCATGAGAGATAGAATTCAGTAAAACAGTCCTACATTTATGATGATTCTTGAATAGCTTCTTCTGATCATCATCCATTTCTTGCCTTGTAAGCTTTACGCCACTAGCTTTCACTGGATGTTTGTAACCATCCATCAGAAGATCCCATAGTTCACCATCTAGACCAAGAAAGTAACTTTCCAGTCTATCTTTCCAGTATTCAAAGTTTTCACCATCAAATACTGGTGGTCTAGTATAACCATTGTTACCATTATATTGCTCAGCAGAGCCAGATGTAGATGTAGGTGGGTTTGTTGGAATTTCACCAGCCATCTTTTACTGAAGCGTTTTTCTCTTCCTGAATCTTTTCTAAACACGGTTAAGTGCTTGCACCTTAGAACCGGCGCTCGGATACCAATTGAAGGATAGAAAAACACTTAGAAAGGGGGGGTTTGAATAAGTGTAGTTTAAAAACTTGAACAATAAAAACAAATTGCACAGTTATTTTTATCCTGGTTCGTTGTTAACTAAACTACTCCAGTCCACCCCCACGGAGTGATTTACCTCACCTGAGGATTTAATCCACTAATCGCAACAGATTACAATGGTTTTCCACTTAGCCCACGACTAAGTCTTCTAGAGTATCCTGATGATCACAACCTGATCACAACCTAATCACTCTAGGAACAAATGCTTAGACACAAGCTAAGACTTTCTAGAGTATCCTGACCATCACGTGATCACTCTAGTTACAACTGCTTAGACACAAGCTAAGACTTCCTAGAGTATCCTGATCACACTTGATCACTCTAGTTACTTACAAATTAATGTAATCAATTCTAAGAGTATTACAATGCTTCTGAAAAGCTATAATCACAACAGTGATATTTCTCTTAAAGTTTAAGCTTAATCTCACTAATATATTACAACAGCAATGTAGTGAGCTTTGATGAAGATGAAGTTTCTGAGCTTTGATTTGAACAGCGTTTCAGCAAGTTAGTATTCACAGAATTCTTCAGAATCGGTAGCCTTGCTTCTCATCAGAACTTCATACTTATAGGCACTTGAGAAGATGACCGTTGGGAGCATTTAATGTTTTGCGTATTCCGTACAGCATTGCATTTAATGTTTCACTCTTTTGTCAACTACCTTGAGCCTTGTTTACGCTGTGTCTACTGACGTTGCCTTTAATAGCTTCTAACGTTCCTTTTGTCAGTCAGCGTAGCCTACCATCTTATACTTGCTTCTGATCTGACGTTTGTGTATACAACGTTTGAATATCATCAGAGTCAAACAGCTTGGTGCAGAGCATCTTCTTGTCTTCTGACCTTGAAGTGCTTCTGAGCGTGATACCATGAGAACTTCAGTGCTTCTGCTTCTGAACTCAAGTTCTTCTGATGCTTCCATAGACCCATGTTCTGATTCTGCTTTGACCATCTTCTGATGTCTTGCCAGACCATGTTCTGATGTTGCATGCTGAACCTTCTGAGTCAAAGCTTCTGAGCGCTGATTTGTGCATACTCTTTATATATTTCCTGAAAGGGAAATTTCAGTGTATTAGAGTACCACATTATCTCACACAAAATTCATATCCTTGTTATCATCAAAACTAAGAATATTGATCAGAACAAATCTTGTTCTAACACATACTATATGTATAAAGTTATGTTGTAGGTTCGTAGGTGAATCATATTGTGAGTATGTGCCTAAATATGTCTAATGCTTAGGTATGATAATGTTTGCGTGTATGAGTAATGCTTATGTGTAGTATGTTTATGAGTAAAATGTATGTTGTTTGTGTGTAATGATTGCATTTACGCTGTTTGCTAATGTTCATGTGTATATGTCAAATGAAATTCCAGAATTCATCTCCTTGCAACCCATTGAGTTTTGTCTTAAACCATTGCGTAGTATCTAGGGCTCTTGGGATGACCTGATATGTTGATGTGTGTCATACCCCAAAATTTGCCTTCTACATCTCATTCATAATAGTACAAGATTCAAGAGTTCTATCAGGGTATGCTCCTAAGCAAGAGTCTCCTATAGCTAAGGTTTGGTACTCTCCTGAGGGAATTAGAAAAACAAGGCCTCTAATGAAGTTCTCCATGGCCTATTATGATCCAAGATACCTCTATGCTAAAAGTCAAGACCCAACTCCAAATTTTACTTGTTCAAACAGCTCAAAAGATTCACAGTCAACTGGTTTGACCTAAAAGTCAACCATAATCAAAGCACAGTCAAAACCTCTCAATTTTGGTCAACATCAAGTGTATGATAATATATCCATCATTTGATCAAAGGTTGATCATGATCCATCAATAGAAACTCAGAAATGAACAAATGCAAAAAGGTTCAAATTAGGGTTTCTTTAGGAGAAAGTCAACCCAACTTTGACTGGCCATAACTTTCACATAGAATATCAGAAATTCCTCACTCAAAGCCTATTTGGAAGGAAGAAGGAAGAATGTTCTGATATTCTCGTGGCAGAATATGATCTAACACATTCTTATTCCTATATGTTCTGATGCATTTCTATGTGTTCTGATACACTTTATGCTCTGAAACATATCTTATATTCTGATTCATTCATGCTCTGACTTTTGTCGTTTAGTTTGTTCTGAAACATTTCAGGATGTAGAGATTCTTTGATGATGCTCTGGTACATTCAACAATGTTCTGATTCAATCTAGCATGCAATGATTCAAGAAAAAATTCAAAGCTCTGAAGTTGACCTATGGAAGTAAGAAGCAGAGGCTCTGAATGTTCTGAAGATCTAAACATATGTGAACGTCTCAACTGAAAGAGAAAATACTCAAGGAAGTCCTTTATTTACAAAATTCTTCCAGTATTTATTTCAGGGGGAGATTATTCATCCCAGGGGGAGATTGTCAATCTCAGGGGGGAGACATATTCACACACTATGTTTATATGTTTATGCTATAATTGTGTAATTGTCTTTAGTCGTCTGATATTCTGATTGCAAATTCATATCATTTATATATGTTTTTGTCATCATCAAAAAGGGGGAGATTGTTAGAACAAGATTTGTTCTGATCAATATTCTTAGTTTTTATGATAACAATGTATATGAATTTTGCTTGAGATAATGTGGTACTCTAATTATATGCAATTTCCATTTCAAGAAATATACAAAGAGTATGCACAAAATCAACGCAAGAAGCACTGACTCAGAAGGTTCAAGTATGCAACATCAGAACATGCTCTCAAAAGACATCAGAAGATAGTCAAGTAGAATCAGAACATGGTCTATTGAAGCATCAGAAGAACTTGAGATCAGAAGCAGAAGCACTGAAGTTCTCATCGTATCACGCTAGAAGCACTTCAAGGTCAGAAGACAAGAAGATGCTCTGCACCAAGCTGTTTGACTTTGATATATTCAAACGTTGTATCAACAAAGATCAGATCAGAAGCAAGTACAAGATGGCAGGTTACGCTGACTGACAAAAGGAACGTTAGAAGCTATTAAAGGCAAAGTCAGTAAAAGCAAGAAAAGCAAGGCTCGAGGTAGTTGACAAAAGAGTGAAACATTAAATGTAATGATGTACGGATCACGCAACCCATTAAATGCTCCCCAACGGTCATCTTCTCAAACGCCTATAAATAGAAGTTCTGATGAGAAGCTGAACACAACACTTTGCGCATACATACAGAAACACTGTCAAACTCAAAAGCTCTCAAACTTCATCTTCAACCTCACTTCATTACTGTTGTAATATCTTAGTGAGATTAAGCTTAAACTTTAAGAGAAATATCACAGCTGTGATTATAGCTTTTAAGAAGCATTGTAATACTCTTGTAAAAATCTGTTTTTATTTATTTGTAAAGAACTAGAGAAGATCAAGTTGTGATCGGATTATCTAGAAAGACTTAGAGTGTATCTAAGCATTGTGTTCCTAGAGTGATCAGGTTGTGATCAGAATACTCTAGAAGACTTAGAGGGTATCTAAGTGGAAAACCATTGTAATCAAGTGTAATTAGTGGATTAAATCCTCAGGTGAGGTAAATCACTCTAAGGGGGTGGACTGGAGTAGTTTCATTAACAACGAACCAGGATAAAAATCATTGTGCAATTGTTTTTATCTTAAGAGTTTTTAAAGTACACTTATTCAAACCCCCCCCCCCATTTCTAAGTGTTTTTCTATCCTTCAGAACTGGGGTGTTAAAAGTGCCCTAAGAGACTTGATGAGTACATGCCCATCTGTTTTGTGGGCTGCCTTTATAAAGCTTTATCCAAGCTTCTTGCTGCAAGACTGGAGAGGGTTCTGTGCTCGGTGATTTCGGAGGTCCATAATGCATTCGTTCCTGGCAGGAATCTCTTGGACGGGGTTTTGGTTGCTAACGAGATAATGGATTATGCAGTCAAGGAGAAGAAGGGTTGTTTGTTGTTTAAGGTCGATTTCAAAAAGGCGTATGATAGAGTTAATTGGATTTTTCTCAAGTTTATGTTGAAGAAGTTAGGGTTTGGAGATCATTGGGTTTCTTGGATATAGGCGTTAGTTAGCTCGAGTTGGATGTCAGTTCTAGTAGATGGTAGCCCTTCGAAAGACTTCAAGGTCGACAGAGGGCTCAGACAAGGAGACCCTCTGTCTCCTTTTTTTTGTGTATTAATCAACGAAGGTTTGAGTGGGATGGTTAGAAAGGCAATAGAGGTTCAAGAATTGACTGCTTTCAACATTGAGGGTCGTTGTGACGTGAGTATTTTGCAGTTGTTCGATGATATGCTGCTGATAGGTAATAGTGATTGGCAACAGGTTCAGGCATTAAAGGAAGTGTTAAGAGGATTCAAATTGATATCGGGGCTGGGAGTTAACTTTCATAAGAGTCACCTTATCGGAATTAATTTGAATTATCATTTTGTCTATGCAGCGGCTAATTTTTTGAATTGCAGGGTGCAATCTAACTCCTTTGATTTCTTGGGCTTTCACTTGGGAGTCATTCACAAATTAATTTCTTGGTGGGAGTCGTTGCTGAAAAAATTGAAGGATCGGTTAGGTTCATGGAGAGGCAGGATTCTATCATTGGGAGGTCGAATTTCTTTGATTAAATCTGTGCTTTCTAGTCTTGCTATCTTTCAGCTCTCTTTCTTTAAAGCTTTGAGTCGTATTATCAAAGAGATTGAGAGAATTCATAGCAACTTTTTATGGGGAAACAATGCTTCCAAGAGGAAGATTGTTTGGATCAAATGGGAGTATCTTTGTTTGTCAAAGGAGCTCGGCGAATTGGGTTTCAAGAGTTTTAAGGAGTTCAATGATTCTCTTCTTTTTAAATGGAAGTAGAGCTTGATGCAAGGATCTGATGCACTTTGGGAAAAAGTTTTGGAAGCAAGATACATTAAAGTGAAGCATTTTGTTTTGTCAACATCGATTAGGAGTAAGTTTCATTCTAGATCAGTTTGGTGGTATGATTTGTTGAGTTTTGTATCTAACTTCCCTAGTCTGATGCTGTCTAATAATTGTAAATTTATCTTGGGCAATGGTGTCGACATCTCGTTTTGGAGTGTGAATTGGATGAACGTGGGGAGGTTTTTGGATATTTTCCCAATGCTATTTAAGGCCAGTACAACTAAAGGCGGGAGTGTGAATTCAATGGGGGTCAGTTTAGGTTCTGATTGGGTTTGGGGCAACTTCGGTATCGACATGAGCAATATGGATTTATCGCAGGAAGTGTTGGAGCTGCGAGGCCTAATCGATAGTGTGATTCCTTCGGTCTCTGGTTCAAATCAAATTCAGTGGGTAAAAGATAAAGAGAATGGTTACTCAACTAAGTCAGGTTATACAATGTTGTTTGGTCTGCGGGACGTGCAGCCGTTGGAGAATTCGGTCTGTCACTGTTTATCGACTTGCCGGAAGGCTTCGATTCCTTATAGAACTAAGGCTTTTGGATGGAGATGTATGATAGATAGGCTGCCTTTAAAGAGTTCGTTGATTAGAAGAGGTGTTAGCGTAGATAGCAGGTGCGTTTTCTGTCTCGTGGGTGACAAAGATGTTTGCCATCTCTTTAAGGTTTGTATCTTTTCTAAACAGGTGTGGACTGAAATTAGTTCTTGGTTAGGTATTGTGGCGGATTCGGAGGGATCCATTACAGATGGCTTGTTGGTGTGCTTGAGGTATTGTAGAAAAGTGGGTATTAGCAACGATAGTGCTTGCGGTATTTGGCTTACGATTTTGTGGTGCTTTTGGAGGTATCGAAACGATATAATTTTTAACAGAATGCTACCCTCTATCTATGATTTGGTTTGGAATATAAGGAATAAATTGTGGAAATGGTTGAGTTTAAGCAATATTTCTTTATCCAAGTGTAACTTTTATGATTTTTATAAAAATTCGGTGGGAAATCTAGGATAAGTTTCAGTTGGTGGGAAATCTTCCTGTTCCGAGATTCGGCCTCGGTTTTTGTAAGCAGGTTCAAGTACCCGTAGTTCTCGTTTAATAATGAAACTTGCTTATAAAAAAAATAAATTTGATGATTTTTAGAAATATTATATTAAGACTCTTTTTTTAAAAAATAATTAAGTGAGGTATAATTTTTTTTATTAATATTAGGGTTTACGTTTGTATATATTCTTTAACATTATAATCACACTCTCATTTATTTCATTTCACCTGTTTTCATTCGAGCGAAATCTCATTAAGCCCTTTATCTTTACACACACATAGTAGAGTAGTCAGTTAGTGAATCTGATTCTTTTAAGCACGGGGTTCTGGTACTTATTGTTGGTAACCCCTTTTATTTTCTCGATTGCAAATTGCGGGGGATCGAACCATAGTCCTCCCTACCAAGTTCAGTACCAGACATCTCTGAACCAACCGACAACGAGTTTCTTTGTTATATTTTTATAGGTTACACATCTGTTAGATTAAGTGACCGGGTGAGGGTCACCAAAGTTAATTGGTGCATTCCCTATTTTATAATGGTAAAAGCATGTAACTTATTAATTTCTTAAAATTTTTGGGATCATTCACTTATATTCGTCAACTCTCTATGTAGTTTGTGCTTAAGACAGTGTTGAATGCTAATATAAACTACTCAAGGTTACTTCAAAATACATGTCTAAGATTGGTGATCACGTCTCTAAGGATATTGCAATTGTGTTCTTCCAGCTCACAAGCATTATTTAAACAATGGTTAATAAGCAAATATGGAAACTTGTTCATGGTATCAACCAGCATTCATGCATTTAATTCCTTAGTTGACAATCCCCACTTGTAGGCATGCTATGTTTCTCCCAACTAATCATATATGGATCCTCAACATGACTGACAATTACATCCTGACACCCCGACTTCATCCTTTCATCAACAACATATCCAATAAAATTAGTTTCATTCAAACCAAAACCACCCCAAACTCTAATCTGATTCCCTTTACCATTTCCAAAATCCACAAACTGATTAGCAACGATTTAACCCGCAAACCCTTGCCCAAACTCATTCGGCTTATCAGCCCTAACTCTAATTTGATTCCCTTTTCCATTCCCAAAATCCAAAAATTAATTAGCAACTGTTTGACATGCAAACCCTAACTCAGTCAGCTTATTAACATAATCACCTTCCAAGGCGGTAAAACCTAAAAAAAAAGACCCGTCATCAGGTACAACCAAAACAGAATCACAATCTTGATGAACCCCATATGAATTGAAATATTGTTGGGGTTCATATTGATCTGGATAAGTGAAGGTGAAAGGTGGTTGTTGATATGGTGTGTATCCATGGAAATAATACAAACTTGGTGATGATGATGCAACATGAGTGTTGGAATAAAAAGGTATAAAAATTTCCCATGAAAAAGATAGAAATGAGGGTGTGGTAGGAGTAGTGTTCATGGTGGAGTGAAATTGGTATGCCATGGAAGAGTTTTTGTGTTCAAGAATGAAAGCAGCGATTAATAGGATGTTAATTCAGGAACCCTAACAAACTATGAAAACAACTATAAATCTAGAAAAAACATTAAAAGCAAACTAAGGAAATAGAGAATAAAATATAACATTTTTTATTATTTTTATTATTCCAAATCTCTCAATGAGAGTACATATATAGAGCTAGTAATCGATAATAGAGTAAAAGGCTCAAAGCTAAAAAGCCCAACTAAATAATAAAAACTTAACTAAATTAAATTCAACTTCTAACTTAAATATTTAGATCGACTAAAATTACCTCTGTGATCTTATCACATTTCCTGCTGCACTTGCCTCTTTCATAGTCACTATGGCACATTTTTCTGCCTATAATTGGTTACAACGTATAGGTCACCTGTTACAGTCTGAATTTGCAATTTTCTCTAAACTGCAGTTGTACTGATCTTGCAGCCTGTTACTACATTCCCCTTATGTGATCATGACCAAGAGAGTGTTCTGCTCATCAAACCATTGTCTTGCAACCTTGGTCCTCCAATTGAGATTCCTTCTTATTTGCATTGCACTCTCTTGTAAAATGATCGAACTTTTGACAAATAAAGCATCACATCTTGCTCTTGGCAATCCTTCTCCTTTAACCTCTAGAGTTTCTTTGACCATCATTCTTACTGCAGCCGCTCTCACCCTTTTGACGAGTCGAATTGTAGAAACTTTGGGACTCATTTCCACCAAAATTTTGGAAATCCCCTCTAGGCCATTTTCCTTTTGATTTCTTGTCTTTCTCGTTGAAACGAGCTTGCAAAGCGATCTCTCCATTTTCCTTATCATAATTTCTCTAAACCATTTTTTGATCATGTGCCTCAAGAGAGCTTTGTAGCTCTCGTTTTCTCATTGTCGCAGGATCCTTCAATTTCTCAATCGTTGCGACTATGTTATCAAATCTTATTTTCAAACAATGCAAGAATTTTTTGATAACATACGGCTCCGTGATCGTTTCTCTGTATGCTTTTACTTAGTTCACTAATTGAGTAATTCTTGTCGTAAAATAGTGGATGGTTTCCTTCTCCTCCATTTGAATCAACTCAAGTTGAAGTTTGTGAGTTTATAACCTCACAACCTTCACCTTGTCAGCCCCTGCACATGCCTTCTCTAAGATTTCCCCTACTTGCTTTGAGGAGTCGCAATCACCAAATTTTTTAAAACTATCGGTATCAAGACCTTGATGGATTAAAAACAACGCCTTGAAATCTTTCTTCTTTTCTTGCTCATGTGTTACTCGTTGTACATCTGTTACACATTCGACAAGAGGACTCACACAATCCTTGATCACTTCAAGAACATCTTGATAGTCAAATAACACTCTTTGTTTGCATCATTTATCATAATTATATGCATCAAAGATGAGTAGGTTTGCAGAGATTCTTTCATTGGAAACAAAATTCATGTTACACACTACGTGTTTGATGATCGACCAGACTCTATACCAAATGTTAGAACTTGAAACCACAAGGCTAGCGAAAATGGAATAATTGAGTGTGGAGAGGGAGAGAGTGAGAGAATAGATAAAGTATATCTTAGGGTGAGAATACACATTATCACTGATTGATATACCGCTTAAGTATTTATACAAATTTACAATCGATTGAGACACAAGTAACGAAACTGAAAAACTGAAACTAATTGTCTATTACCGATTACGCCAAATTTGTAATGATTATAACCTGACACAATAACTAATTATACTTCTCTAAAAGCTAAAAATATTAGCTCATGTAATCAATTATAAGAACGTAGTAACCCTACATTTGAATAATTGATGTTTAGAAGGAAAAAAAAACCCTGCCCACCCCTAATTTAGAGTTTCAAGCTATAATCATTAAGCCCACTGCGATATGTTGCTTTAAATTTGTTACCTCTATTAGGTTAGTATCGATTAAAATGAAGTCATACTTCAAAACAAATCTTTTATACACTTTTAATTATGTGATTTCCAAGAAGACTCCAGCTATAGTTAGGTAGGTAGTGGGAAAATGACTTAAGGCAGACGCATTTGCAAACAGAGTAAGTAAGGTAGTATAGATTAATCATGAATTTTTACTTAAAATAATACACATACCTTTTTTAATAGGCTTTTTTAATCCGTTAAAATTTACATCCATACAAATTAAATTTGATGTTATTTAAAATTGTGCAAAATATGTAAATTTTTTTTTCCATGTACAAAATATGTAATTGACAAAACCTTATAGTAAACTTAATTATACTATTCCCTCTGTTCGATAATGAAGGATTTATTTGTAAAGGAAAAAAGTTTTACGAAATAAACTATAACTTACAAATTTTTAATAATTTAATTAATTAAAATTATTTTAAAAAACGGTTTGAACATTTCTAAATCTTTTCAATGAAACCAATTTTTTACAAGAAAATCGAATTGTACTGACACACAACATTAAGCGTTCGGAGAAGCGTTTATGTGGGAAGCTCTTCGTATTTTTCCATTTTTCGCAGGTTTTCATGATGGCCTTTTGGTTCACTAATGTTTCACGCAAACTTATTTCCTTTCCTGTTTCATGTTACTGCTTTTATCCCACTTCTTTCTATTTTTTTTATAATTTTTTTATAAAATTATATTTATAATAATAATAATAATAATAATAATAATAATAATAACACAAGATAAGTAAAGTTAAGTAAATAAAACTATATAAAATAAATTAATGATGGTTTTTGTTGTTGGTAGATAAAACATAGCAAATGTCTATGACATCAATAGTTAATTAAAATAATTTGAAATGATCAATTGCAACAAATAATATTAGACAGAAGAAGTGTATAATATGTTAACAAATTTATGAAGTATTTTTTAATTAAATTGGTAAAACAAGTGGCATAGTGTAATGTTCAAATGCTCATGGGTAATTTAAGGTTCCACGAGAACTTGAGATCTAAAGTTGGTAATAAAATTTGGTCGACTATCTCGAAGTTTGGAGTAGTTTTTGATGGGAAGGAGAGGGATATTGTTAAAAAGATTGAGGTTTCGGAAAGCCAAGATAGGAAAAAGCAACAGGGGCATAAGGTGGTTTCATTGGGTTATCAATGATTGTAGGAAGCTTGAACATAAGGGGTGGTGGCAATATCATTAAGAGGAAGAGCATTAGTAATCTTATTTCGTTCAGGAAAGTTGACATTTTCTTAATTAAAGAGTCTGAGTTGAAGGTTGTTGATCTTGCCGTTGTAGGTAGTCTTTGGCATAAGGAGAAGATTGGGTGGTCTTTTACTAAGTCTGGAGGTAGATAGGGGGCCTAATTACAATGTGGAAGGAAGGCGCTATGGAGGTAATTCTGAGTTTTTGTAAAGTAGGGATTTTGGGGATGAAAATGGGCTGGAAAGGAAAGTTTGTCTACATTGTCAACATTTATTCTCCGTGTTTGTTACAGGGAAAAAAAAGAGCTATTGAGGGATTTGCTAGAGCTTAGAGCTATTTATTCTGATGGAGATTGGTTGGTGGGGGTGATTTCAACTCCGTCAAGAAAGGTAACGAGATGAAAGGTTGTAGTTCAGGGAGATGTTCTAAAGCTAGGCTTTTCTCTGAGTTCATTGAAGATAACAGGTTGATCGATTTGCCTTGTAGCGGTAATCAGTTTAGTTGGTTTTGTAGAGACGGTTCTTTGATGAGCAGGCTGGACCGGTTCTTGTTGGATGATTCTCTCATTGATATGTCGGATTTGGTGGGACAGAAGATCGGAGATAGGAGCATCTCAGACCACTGTCCGATCTGGCTTGTTAGTAATAAGGAGAATTTGGGTCCTAAACTTTTTGTGGTTAACAATTCGTGGTTTGAAGATAATCAATTTATGCCTTTTGTGGAAGATGAGTGGAGGAAATTGAGGGTTGAGGGTAGGGGATTTCGTCTTAAAGGAGAAACTCTGATTGTCAAAAGTTAGTCTAAGAAGGTGGAATCGTGACGTCTTTGGCAGGATATATTTGGTCATAAAAGAGGGCGAGAAGGGGATTAACGAAGAAGATAAGCTATTGTTTTGCTGTAAGGAGGATGAAGTTGTTGGCTTAGTGAAAGAAAAGAGTGAGGCTACGAGAAAGATGTGGTTACATATGAAGTTAAAGGAGAATATGATGCTGCAAAAGTCCAGAGTGAGGTGGGATCGTGAAGGGGATTTGAACAACAATTATTTCCATAATATCATGAAATTTAGAGGAAGTGGGTTCTATAAAAGCGAAAGTTAGGAGGCATTACGAGGAGAAGTTTTCGGAGTCTGTTGTTGTGCGTCCTATGCTTGAAGGTCCTCTTTTTAAGTCTATTTCTTCGGTAGACAAGAGTGTTTTAGAAGAACCGTTTTCAGAGGAGGAAATCAAAGAGGCGGTGTGGGGTTGTGAAGGGAAGAGAAGTCCGGGTCCGGATGGCTATAATTTTTTCTTCATTAGAAAGTGTTGGAGCTTTATGAAGGATGATATTTCCTTATGTTTCAATGATTTTTTACGCTTACGGTATTTTGTCCAAGGCAATTGTCTCTTCGTTCATAACGCTCATGTTGTGTACTTCAAAACCCTAGTTGGAAGTTTCCTCAAGACCTTTAAGGAAATGGGTGAAAAAGATCCATGAACTTTGAAGAAAATGAAGTTTTAAGTGAAATTTTCCAAAGATGCCAACTTTGAAGCACCATATCTCTTAAATGGTTGATCTTATGGAAAAAAAATTATATGTGACAAAGTTGTTCATTGGATCAAAATCTACAACTTTCATGTTGGAAGTTTTTTTCAGTTTGTAGGTGAAATTTTGAGAAATTCCCTTCCAAAGTTTGGAAAAAACCATTGAAAAACACTTAGAAATTTTTCTAAGTATGGAAAGTCAAACTTTTGACTTTTTGATTCTTGATTGATTTTCTTGATTTTTCTTGATCAAATGACTTCATATATCATATATTGATGATTCAAAACTTCAAAAGTCATGGTTGACCAAAATTTCCCAAAAGTCAATGGTGATCTTGTGCAGTTGACTTTTTCAGACGAATCGCGTTTCTGGAGATTTCAAATGAAACAGGTTATCCTCACCAAGTGAATGGTATGAATGGATTACATTGAAGCATTAGAGGATATTGACTCATAGTTTGAGTTGTGGCACCATGTCCTGATTAAAAAGTTAATTGTTCAGTGAATTAGGTCAAAAACCCTAATTGTCGACCTGATGAAATTGATGACTGTGGTTCTTGAATTGAGACACAATTTTCATTGGATATTGTCATAGGGATTATTTGAAGATGATTGAGACCTTTGATTGACTTCCTGGGGATTTTTAGGATTTCCCAAATGTGATCCCTGATTTTGGTCCCTGATAGTTCAAAACCCTAATCTGAGGATTTACAATTTCACTGTTGATCAATCCTTGTGTAAGAGATGTCTTGAGCCAATGGATTAGGTCAAAATGATGCACTTGGGGTCTTGAGGTCATGTCCCAAGTCATTAGGTCAAATCCTGAGCAAAAGTCAGGAGTATGCTATCTTCAGTCAAAACCCTAATCTGGTTGGTTCAGAGCCTTTGAGCTTGTTGAAATGAATCTCTGAGGACCAAATGTTGATTGTTGATGAAGATGGTTCATTTGAAATGAAGGGAGAACAAAACCCTAATTGACTGTTTCTTGCACTGATGAGTGATCTCTTGATTAAACCCTGCTGAGCACAAGTAACAAACACAAGCTATGCAATTTGTTAGAGATGCAAATGATGCATATGCAAATGATATGAGGTGGTATCTTAGGTCAAAAATTGGGGTATGACAGATGCCCCTATTTAAGTTTCTTCAACCTGAGACATGAAGATTGAAAATCTTCGTTTTGATAGGGTGGAAGAGACTTAAATATCAGAAGACGCGAATTTTGGACCTAAGATACCAAAATTGCGAATGATGCAAGGATATCTTTACCGAGGGATATCAAGAACTGACTCCACTGGGGACAAGAGATCGAGAAGGATGTCTCAATCCGTTTTAGGAAGAGAATCCGTTTTTTTCTTTTTGGGAAAGCAAGTGTATGCTTCACCGGGGAATGATAGCTTTGTAAGAAAAGCTTACCTATCGACATTATCGACTATCAGCATGGGGATAGACTTGTTTAATAATGCGAAGGTGAAAGGTATGAAACTGTGTTACCGACTATCAGCATGGTGATAGACTTGACAAGGTAAAAAGAGTTTCAAAGGTTTGGTTAATATTACCGAATATCAGCATTGGGATAGACATGTTTAATAATATAACCAGAACAAAAAGGTTACCGACTACCAACCTCGTGATAGTGGTTCTGAAGACAAGATCAATTATCAGCCGAGTGATAAAATGATTCTGGAGACTTTGCTAGGGAAATTACTGGTTATTCAGCCTTGTGAACAGTAATAAGGCCCTGATTGTCAAATGGTCTTCATGATTGATTTCCTTGAGAGGAAAAGTCTTTTGAAAGAGACATAAGCTGCTCTGATGACGAGGCTATTGCTTATGGTCTGTTTTTTACGACTCTGTTTGAGGAATTGGATTTTGAATTTTTGGTAAAGACAGGGTTCTATCCATGAATGAATTGGAAAGAAACAGTCAAACAAGACTTTGTACCCATGAGGAATGAACTCAACTGGGGATTTTTCTCCTTTGTTTTGAGAGGAGAAACTAAAGCAACCTTCTTCCACGAGGAATGATCTCAGTGGGGAACTGGAGAAAGAAGATGTTCTTTCTGCTTATGGGTGACAACCTACTTGGAGGGATGACGCGCCCATACTTATTTTTTGGGATAGATATATCCTAAACAAGTAAGTATTGAAAAATGCAAGAATGCATAAATGATGCAAATATGTATGAATGATGAATGTCATGAATGTAGCATGCATACTGACAATACTGACAGACAGAGGAGTATATACTGGAGAAGGACCGACGTCGCAATACAACCAGATACTTGGCAAATGTTCTTTAATACGGTGTAGATAACACAGGTGATGAATGATGCTTCGTGCTTTAAACTTCTCTGGGGAAGATAAGCATCTTTTCTTATTGAGATGGAAGAACTTCTTCACTGGAGATTGGCATCTTCGTCACTAGGGATAAAAGACCTTCTTCACTGGGGATAGAAGAGCTTCTTCATTGGGGAAAGAAGAGCTTCTTTACCTCGAGGGATAATTGCTTCAAGAATTCTTTTCTGGGACAAGAATACCGTTGTCTCAACAATTTTTCAGGGAGAATCCTTTTGTTCATCCTATGGAGACGACTGCTGATGTTCCTTCCGTTGTTCACAACTCAAAGGAAAATTTCGCTTTTATTTTGAAAAAGAAAAGTGAAGTAAATTCATTTAAAACTTATTTTTTCTTTTTTGTTTCAAAAGTGAATAACACAATTAAAGCGTCATTTTGCAAGCTGAAAGAAATTAAAGATTGCAAACAAATGGGCACAAGGCTCAAATTTATTTAATAGGATGGTAATCAGCTAAAGGTGTGATTCCATGGAGTATTTACAAAAGTTGGAAATGGTAATTATGCGGAAAAGGCTACATTGAAAGCAATAACCACTATTCCCTAACAACTTTGAGTTCCAACTGTGTTTGTCGCTTCAGATTGGCGATGATTTGTTTGAAGTTCCTTTGATGAAGTACAGACTCTTCAGGTGACGAAGTATGGACTGATGCAGTTACTTTGTCATAAATCCCTAATTTTTGCCTAGATTGCCCTTTCAGGTTTTCAATCTACCAGGATGCATTTTTTCTGTTTATTGTCTCTAATTTTTGCCTGGACCGCCCTTTCGGGTTTTCAGTCCACCGAGACGCTCATTTTTGCCTAAGTCGCCCTTTGCGGGTTTTCGACTTACCGAGCTGTTCTTTTGTATTTTTTAGACAAAGTATTTTTTGACTGCATCAGCATTCACAGGATATGGGAGTTCATCGCCATCCATGGTTGCAAGAGTCATGGCGCCGCCAGAAAATGTCCTTTTGACAACATACGGGCCTTCGTAATTAGGAGACCATTTGCCCCTAGAATCTGGTTGAAAAGACAAGATCTTTTTAAGCACGAGGTCACCTTCTCGAAATTCACGAGGTCGAACCTTTTTGTTGAAGGCTTGTTTCATCCTTGCTTGGTATAACTGTCCATGGCATAGAGCAGTCACACGTTTTTCTTCGATTAAGTTCAACTGATCGTATCTGTTTTGACACCATTCAGCCTCTGATAACTTAGTCTCCATGAGGACTCTCATTGATGGGATTTCAACTTCTACGGGGAGCACAGCTTCCATGCCGTATACTAGAGAAAAGGGAGTTGCCCCTGTTGAAGTACGCACTGAAGTACGGTACCCATGTAAAGCAAATGGCAGCATTTCATGCCAGTCTTTGTAAGTGACGACCATTTTCTGGACAATCTTCTTAATGTTCTTGTTAGCAGCTTCAACTGCGCCGTTCATTTTTGGTCTGTAAGGAGAAGAGTTATGATGCTCAATCTTGAATTCCTCACATAATTCTTTCATCATCTTGTTGTTCAGGTTCGAACCATTATCAGTAATGATCTTGCTGGGAATACCATATCGGCAAATGATGTTGTTCTTGATAAACCTCACAACCACTTGTCTTGTAACATTGGCGTAAGATGCTGCTTCGACCCATTTGGTGAAGTAATCAATGGCTACCAAGATGAAACGATGACCGTTTGAAGCTTTCGGCTCGATCATTCCAATCATGTCGATCCCCCACATGGAAAAAGGCCATGGAGATGAGAGAACGTTGAGTAGAGTCGGTGGTACATGGATCTTATCTGCGTAGATCTGGCACTTGTGACATCTCTTCACGTGTTTGTAACAGTCAGATTCCATTGTCAACCAATAGTATCCTGCTCTTAAGATCTTTTTGGACATTGCATGCCCATTTGAATGAGTTCCAAAGGACCCTTCATGCACTTCATGCATTAACATGTCTGCTTCGTGTCTGTCCATGCATCTGAGCAAAACCATGTCGAAATTTCTTTTGTATAGCACATCTCCATTCAGGAAGAAACTGCCAGAAAGTCTCCTTAGAGTTTTCTTATCTTTGTTTGATGCCCCAAGCGGATACTCTTGAGTTTGAAGGAAGCGTTTGATGTCGTGGAACCACGGTTTATCATCGATGACTGCTTCAGTTGCAAATACATAGGCGGGCCTTTCAAGGCGCGTGATTCTGACTTTAGGCACATCATTCCAGTGACTGACTTTGAACATGGAAGATAGAGTAGCCAAGGCGTCTGCCATTCGATTCTGATCTCGAGGTATATGATGCAATTCAACCTTGTTGAAGAAAGTCAACAGACGTCTTGCATAATCTCTGTAGGGAATCAAGCCAGGGTGGTAAGTTTCCCATTTGTCTTTGATTTGGTTGATCACGAGGGCTGAATCTCCATATATGTCTAGGATCTTGATCCTTAAATCAATGGCCTCTTCGAGACCCATGATACAAGCTTCATATTCTGCGATGTTGTTGGTGCAATCAAATAGCAATCTGGCGGAGAACGGGATATGAGTACCCTTGGGAGTGATGATGATTGCCCCAATTCCATTGCCAAAAGCGTTTACTGCTCCATCGAAAATTAGGCCCCATCTTGATCCGGGCTCAGGACCTTCTTCTGGTAACGGTTCGTCATAATCTTTCATCTTCAAGTACAAGACATCTTCATCAGGAAAGTCAAACTTGAGAGATTGATATTCATTAATTGGTTGATGCGCCAAATGATCGGCGAGAATGCTTCCTTTGACCGCTTTTTGAGCACGGTATTCAATGTTATATTCGGATAACAGCATTTGCCATCGGGCAATCCTTCCTGTTAATGCAGGCTTTTCAAAGACATACTTGATCGGATCCATTTTGGAGATTAACCAAGTAGTGTTGTTGATCATGTATTGGCGCAGACGTTTTGAAGCCCAAGCCAAAGCACAACATATTTTTTCGAGCATGGAGTAACGAGACTCACAGTCTGTGAATTTCTTACTCAAGTAATAGATAGCATGCTCCTTCTTACCGGTTTCATCTTGCTGTCCAAGCATACAACCCATGGATTCTTCCAACACAGTAAGGTACATGATTAATGGTCTTCCTTCAACTGGAGGAATCAATATTGGTGGTTCTAACAGGTATTCCTTGATACTGTCGAACGCTTTCTGGCAATCTTCAGTCCATACAACCCCTTGATCTTTGCGGAGAAGCTTGAAAATTGGCCCACAAGTAGCAGTCATTTGAGAGATAAATCTGGAGATGTAGTTCAATCGTCCGAGAAATCCTCTTACTTGCTTTTCAGTTTTTGGTGCAGGCATCTCTTGAATAGCTCTGACTTTGTCGGGATCTACTTCGATACCTCTTTGGATGACAATGAAACCCAAGAGTTTTCCAGATCTAACCCCAAAAGTACATTTGTTAGGATTCAAGCGAAGCTGATATTTCCTTAATCGTTGAAACAACTTCAAAAGGTATTCAATATGTTCTTCTTCTGTGCTGGACTTGGCTATCATGTCGTCCACATAAACTTCGATTTCTTTATGCATCATGTCATGAAAGAGAGTAGTCATTGCCCTTTGGTAAGTTGCGCCTGCATTCTTTAATCCAAACGGCATCACTTTGTAGCAAAAGGTACCCCATGGGGTGATGAAAGATGTCTTCTCCATGTCTTCAGGAGCCATCTTGATCTGATTATAACCGGAGAACCCGTCCATGAAGGAAAAGACGTTGAACTTAGCAGTGTTATCAACCAGCATGTCGATATGCGGTAATGGAAAATCATCTTTTGGACTGGCCTTGTTCAAGACACGGTAGTCAACACACATTCTGACTTTGCCATCTTTCTTCGGAACTGGCACTATGTTGGCCAACCATTGAGGATACTCCGAGGTGACAAGAAAACCTGCGTCGAGCTGTTTTTGAACTTCCACTTTGATCTTGTTAGCCATATCAGGGTGAGTCCTTCGCAATTTCTGCTTAACTGGCGGACATTCTGGCTTCAACGGCAAGTAATGCTGAACAATATTGGTATCCAACCCAGGCATGTCTTGGTAGGACCAGGCAAACACGTCAACATATTCTTTGAGAAGGTCTGTCAACTTACTCTTGATATCAGCATCAAGCAGCGATCCAATGGTCACTTCTTTTTTGTCTTCTTCAGAACCCAAGTTGATCTTTTCTAAAGGCTCTTTGTGAGGCAGAATGGCTCTTTCCTCGTGCTTAAGTAATCGAGAGATCTCGTCCGGGATCTCTTCTTCTTCCTCTTCTTCGGCTTCGAACACAGGAAACTCAAAGTTGGGAGAGGGCATAGGGTTATTGCATTCAATGGGTTTATCAATAGTAAATCTGCACATGTGATTTATATTTATTTCAGAAAATTTATGAATGCAGGAGTGTATGCAGATTTTTTTGAGAAAGTTTTTTTTTATTTTATTTTGGTTTTTTAGGATTACCATTTCCAAAAAAAGCAAAAATAAAACATATAATGTAGGGAATTCAAAATGACACTTTATTTATGATTCATCTTTGAAACAAAGCCCTAAACACAAACTCATTTGTCTTGGGCAGGACAAAGAGGGAAACTTTTAAAACAAAGCCCTATACGCAAAGTTATTTGGGCGGAACATTTAAAAGCAAAGCCCTATAAAACATCTCTCTGCTCTGGGCAAGGCAGGAGGTCAAAATAACAGCGAGGTGATTACTTTGAGCGGCGAACAACATTCGGAACGTCGATAGCTTTCCAGTAGCAACGAACTCCTCTGTGTATTATGTATTCAGGAAAATTCTCCTCAGAATTAATTTCAGTATTGACATTGACCGCTGGTCGAGCAGGATTTGAAGGTCCTGGTTTGTCACCCTTGTTCTTTGTAGAGTTGAAACGGTCTTCTTCTACTTCTTGAAGAGCATAAGACGAGTCACAATCTTCAGAATTTTCAGGATGTATTTCCCAGTCTCCAGGATGAAGAGACTCATTGTCAGCGACACTTTCTGAGTCAGTTGCGGGACCATCTTCCCCTTCATCTTCAAAAATGGCATTTATGTGGTAATAACCATCTTCAGGATTATAAATCTTGGTAGATGCGTTGAAGCCGAAATCTTCAGTAATTTCAGGCTGCTGAGAAAATTGACAGGGCTGATAAGCCTCTTCTGGTTGACTATTATATTCAAAGGAATCTCCCCATCCAGTTGGTTGGATATCTTCAATCGCAACCTTTGAACTTTCAGGTGCAGTGTATTTCACCATATAATCAAATTTTCCACTTGGTTGTCCCAAGGTATCCCAGATTTCTGCAGGAACAGGCTCAGTTTCTTTGCCTTTGGGTTTCTCCGAAGGAGGATATGGTTCTTCCTGAGATATATATCCCGAGTCATTGAGATAACATTTCCATTCTTCTTCAGGATCAGGTAGACCTTCTTCAATGCATTCTTCGATAAGGACATTAACCTCTTGAGGAATTGGGTTAAGGAATCCTCCACTAATGAATGTTTCTTTGATCGGTTGAAGGGTTTCATCCTTCTTGGTGCAGTTTGAGAATGTTGGTGAACATCCGAGACCTGCTCTAGTTTCATTCTTGGTCGGGATCACAACTTGCCCCCAGCCAGTGGTAGTTCCATCTCTCACTACTTTTACTGCTTCTTTGTATGAAGAGATTGATGCTTTCTTCTTGGAAGATTCGTCTTCTAAAGAGAGACCTTGGAACTGCGTTCCTTCCATATCATCAGCACCAATGAAAGAGAAATTGGATAAATGACTCACCATCAAGGCTTGCTCTCCACTTATTGTTACCAATTTTCCATTTGTTACAAATTTTAACTTTTGATGGAGCGTCGAAGTTACTTCCCCTGCTTCATGGATCCATGGTCGTCCTAACAGGCAGCTATAAGCAGCTTGAATGTCCATGACCTGGAAAGTGATTTGAAATGTATGTGGTCCAATTGTCATGGGAAGGTTGACTTCGCCGATAACAGATTTTCGCGATCCATCAAATGCTTTGACTACTACACCACTGAACTTCATAGGCATTCCTTGGTAAGACAAGCGAGCAAGAGTCGTCTTTGGCATCACATTCAAGGAAGATCCGGTGTCTACCAACACATTGGACAAAGAGTCTGACTGACAGTTCATAGAAATGTGCAAAGCAAGATTGTGATTTTTACCCTCCTCGGGGAGTTCTTCATCACAGAAGCTTAAATTGTTACAAGCTGTTATGTTGGCTATTATCCCATCAAAGTGATCAACAGTCACATCATGGTCTACAAAAGCTTGATCTAAGACCTTCATCAGGGCTTCCCTGTGGGCTTCTGAGTTTAAAAGCAATGAAAGTATTGAGATTTTTGAAGGAGTCTGCATAAGCTGATCCACAATCTTATATTCACTTCTTTTGATAAGTTTCAAAATTTCATCAAAGTCAGGATTGACATTGGTTCCACTGGATTGACCAACATCAGTGTTTGTATTACTGACAGGAGTTTCCACAGGATTCCCTACTGGTGTATTGATAGGATTTTGTCCGGCTGTAGGAGCAACAGGCTGCTTTGGAGGTAGTGGAGTATACACACGTCCACTTCTTGTTACTCGACTCACATCAGCGATGTTCACGACAGATGAAAGAGTTGGTAAAGGAACTTCTTGTCCATTCTTTATCATTGTTGCATTGTAGTTGTATGGAACTGCCTTGTCAGAGTCATAAGGAACAGGTCCAGGTAGACAAATGATCAAAGGAGCAATAGGAACCTTTGGCTTGTTGTAAGTAACTTCTATGCGCTCAGGCATGTTGAAATGAGGAACGATGACGTTAACTTTAGGCATTTCCGAGTTGATATCTGAGACTAAAAGCTCATGCGGATAACATCCTATCATGTTAACTTCATTTTCATCCCTATTTCTGTAGATCTGAATAGTACCATTATCCAACAGAACTTGGAGATCTCTTCTCACAATCGAACATCCGTGAGGATCTACACAACATATGCTACAGGAACCATATTGATGCTGGCGAAAATTCTGTCCTCGACAGAGAGTGGCGTGCATTTGCACCAAATCGGCTCTTGAGTAATTGATATTATAGACTCGGTATGGACCAGGACATCCATACACCATGTTTACAACATGCCCTCCATGATTGGGCAGCGGATTTGCTTGCACATTTGGATTCAAATTTCTGAATGAGAGGAGATTAGATTTAACCAACCTCTGAACTTCATATTTCAAAGTTATGCAATGCTCAAGATCATGGCCAGGTGCTCCTTGATGATAAGGGCATGAGACCTCTGCTTTGTACCACCATGGGAGTTTCTCAGGTACAGGTGGTGGTGCTTTAGTTTGAACAAGACCTCTTTCAATCAAGGCAGGGTACAATTCTGTGTAGGTCATCGGAATCGGATCAAACTGTGGAGCTCTTTGCACACGATTCTGATTATTGTTGAACTGCTGAGCCTGTTGTCGAGGCTGTTGTTGTTGAAACTGCGGGGTAAATCCCGGATTTGGTGCTGTATTAACGACTGGCGCAATAGCAGCAATCTGTTGTCGACGATTGACGTTTCCTCTTGGCTTCCCTTGGGACACCATGTCAACACTTTGTTCTTTATTCTTTGGGAAACCACTTCCGAACTTTTTGGTTCCGCTTGAAGATCCACCTTCTTTAGTTAGACGTCCGGTTCGGACTCCTTCTTCTAGACGCATCCCCATGTTTACCATCTCGGTGAAATCACTTGGAGCACTAGCAATCATGCGTTCATAATAAAACGGACTGAGAGTATTCAAGAAGATCTTTGTCATCTCTTTCTCTTTTAACGGTGGATTAATCTGAGCAGCAGTTTCTCTCCATCGTTGGGCATATTCTTTGAAAGCTTCATGATCTTTCTGAGCCATGGATCGAAGCTGATCTCTGTCTGGAGCCATATCCGAGTTGTATTTGTATTGTCGGACAAAGGCCTCACCTAGGTCATTGAATGTTCGAATATTAGTGCTATCCAAGCCTGTGTACCACTTCAGTGCGGCACCAGTCAAACTGTCTTGAAAGTAATGGATGAGCAACTGATGATTGTCTGCATAAGTAGACATTTTTCTGGCATACATCACAAGATGACTTTGTGGACAAGAACTTCATTTGTACTTCTCAAAGTCAGGGACCTTGAATTTAGCCGGTATTTGTACACTGGGAACCAAACATAGCTCCTGGGCATTCTTTCCAAACAAATCTTTCCCACGAATAGCCTTGACTTCCAATTGAATCTTGTTGAACTGTTCTTGGAGATCTTCCACAAGGTTTCGCTGATTTGTGCTATCACCCTGATCATGATAAATCTCATTGCCATCATAAGGAACAGTGTGAACCGTAGGAGTCGGAACCGTCATAGTGGGTTGTGAAAGTGCCATAGTGATTTGGGAAAAAGTTACCCCTGAATGTGGAATAAATGCTGAACCTTGTGCAGCAGGCGCTTCAGTTGTAGCTGTTTGAACCCCAGAGAAATTATGGCGGAAACCTGTACCAAAGCTGAAAGGCGGGCCCTAACCTTCTGGCATAGAGAAAGATGGAATAGTGAATGCAACTGTAGAAACTGGAGTAGTGACTTCAGATGTTACCGCTGCTTGACTGTTGGGTGGTGGCGGCTGATTCTGTGCGGCCATTAGGGAGTCAACCAGAGTAGTGAGACTTTCCAACTTTTCCTGAAGGGTGGTCACTGTACCACGGAGCTCAATATTCTCTTGTTCAGAGTGTTCCGTTACTCTTCTTCTATTTGAACGAGTATTGTATCTGTGATCTGATTGCGAGCGCGGTCGAGAAACTTTGAGACGCGACAGCTTGACGATCTATTGGAGAAAGATCCAAAAGATGAGACTCTATACAACAGACTCGATATGCAGAATGATGTATGCAAAAAGAAATTTATGATTTTTCCAAATATTTTAAAGATTATTTCCTTGCAAACATTTGAACACAAACAATTCTTTTATTGAAATAATGGGAAATGTTACAACATTGGAGCGTAGCTCCTTACAGAATCAAATGATACATGAAAATTTAAACAAATCCTAAACATCTTCATCAGACGAAGAGCCAAATGCATTGTGCAGCTTGAGCTTCATGATTTCTTTCCCATAGTAAGCTTTCAACTCGGCCTTTTCAGCTCTCAGCTTGTCAACCACATTCTTCCAATTGTCAGGCATCGGAGCGTTGCTTGTTGAGCCTTCAAGCTTTTTCTTGCTTTCTTTGATGTATCTTCTGATTGCAGCATCTTTCCGACGGATCTTCTCATCTTTGTTCATGAGCCATCCATCCTGATAATAGAGAGTTTCTTCATGTTCTTTCACTTGTTTCTTCAACTTTCTATTTTCCACATCAGTTCTTCGAAACTTTTCTTCCCAAGCGTCTTTTTCTATCCTCATCTTGGTCAAAGTGTCTTGGTATTCCTCCATAGCGGGAATGTTGGGTCGTTGAGGTACCACAGGGAACATGGGTTTTTCATAATCATAAGGCATTTGAAACTCCCTTGCTCTTTTCTTCACCCAGCAGGTGTAGGCGTTTGTAGCAATGCAGTTCCTTATCTCACCTTTTTCTTTCCATCGGATGTCGTACCAGGCTTTCACCATTTTTGTTTTCAACCCTTGAGGATCATTTCCTTCCTGATAAAAGTAGCTTTCCACTGTAGGGCCAATGGGTTTAGTTGAATTTGCATACCCGAGTTGTCGTCGGGCTAGGACCGGATTGTAGTTAATTCCTCCTTGTGTACCAATGAGGGGTACGTTGGCGAATTCTCCACAACTTTCAATGGTTTCTGTACCGCAGCGAGCCAAGGTATACCACTGAATATCATTATTAGTAAGAGACATAAGTCTTTGAGACCAACGTAAACCTTCCCGGTTTTCCGTGAAAATGGGAGACTTAGGTAAGTGTGAAACAATCCATTTAAACAACAGAGGTGCACAACATACAATAATTCCACCACCTTGGTGATTCCTATGATGGACAGAGAAATACATGTCACCAAGCAGAGTCGGAACGGGATTTCCATTCAAAAAGACCTTTATGGCATTGATATCAACAAAGTCGTCGATATTGGGAAACAGAACCAACCCATAGATGAGCAAGGCTAGTACAGCTTCAAAAGCTATCATGCTACCAGTCTCGATGAAATCAAAGGCTCTCTTTATTAGAAACTGTGAAGGCAAACCTGGAAGGTTTCCTTTGGTAGTCTAATTACTCTCTATTTCAGATTTCTTCAAGTGGGTACCTGTTGCAATGACTGGTGACTTAGGAATGGCTTCCAAACCATTGAAAGGTATTTTGTCAGACACAGGAATACCCAAAAGATTGGCATATTCTTCCAAGGTTGGTACCAACTGATAGTCTGGAAAGGTAAAACACCGGTAGACGGGATCATAAAACTGAACCAGAGTTTTGAGAAGTCCTTCATCAACATGAGTGTTCAAGATAGGCAAAAGCTTTCCATGGCTTTTCCTAAAATCAGAAGGATCTTGTACAAAAGACGCTAACTCTTTCAGTCTTTCCACATTAGGCTCTTTGAAACCGTACCTCTTGGTATGCCTTTTTACCCACTCCATAACCTAATCCTATAATGTTTGCAAAGAAAATTCTCTAATTGTTTGGAAAAAATCATGTTTTTATGGAAAAAGATTTGTTTTATTATTTTTTTTATGGATGTATGAATGCATGGATGCATGGATGCCACATATTCAAACATGGTAAAGCGAACATGGTAACGCAAACATGGTACTGTAAACATAGCAACACAAACATGGTAACACAAACATGGTACACACAGGTTCAAAGGTCCAGCGTCACGAGCATGAGGTCAGAGAACCAAACATGGGATAGTTCTAGTTAATCACCTGCAAAACATGTTCTACTGATACGTCAGAGTCTACATCTTTCTTTCGGATATTACCGGCTTTCCACAATTAAACTCATGAGCCAGCAATATTCTCAAGAAAAACTCGTCTGAGTGTGGTTCTCCGCATGGCAACTAATCCAAGTCTTCACCTGAATAGTTTCTGCACCACAACCTAATAAGGCCAGGATGGGTTGGGGTTCTACAGCCAACTCAGCTTCTACAGTTCAATGAAAGCAATAATGTCTTCGCAATTAACTCGCTAAACATATATTACAAACAAGGAACCTCCACTGAGCGGAAGGATTCTCACGTGCGCCTGCACATGACTATACCCTCCACCTAATTCTTATGTGTACTTAATCCGGGTTAGGATTTGTCCATAATGTATCACTTGTAACAGAACCACAGATATAACGGAACCACAGAACCAAACATATAACAAAAATGAAATAACAAACGCAAAAATTAGAATTAACCCTTTCTTTGGAAACAATAAAAAGAAAATCCCCAGTGAAGTCGCCATTTTTCTGTCGCGGGGAAAAATCGTTGTCTTTTTTCGGGATGAGACACCTGATGCCTTCTTTGGGCTCGAGTGCTCAAAAAATGATTTTTCTTTTGTACCGACCAAACTTTTTATTGTTTCCAAAGTAGGAAAAGGAAAAAAGTTGCAATAACCTTAAAAGTGGGGGAGAGATCTTGGGTAAGAGGGTTGGTTATACGAAGGGAAGGTGCTAGCACCCAACGTATCTATAGTACTCTATAGGTTTCTTTTCTGTGTTTGTTTCATTCTATGTTATGGTGGAGGTTTTGTTGTGAAATAGGTGGGACCTAAGGTGTTTGTTTGATTATGCTCACAAAGATCATCGCGATCCTCTGCATACATATCCCTTAGAGGGAATCAGAGCATTTGTAGCTCGGGTCTACGGGTGCTAAGGTTTGAGTGGTTTGAGAGAGAAGTTTTGCTCGCCAAGGAATAAGACCTTGTGCCTACGTATTCTCAAAGGGATGTTGAGAAAGTCAGAGCAATCGTAGTTCCCACTTATGCTAGTGGAAGCAAAGGATAAGAGACAAATGTCATCTAAATGTTCGATGTATCTAATCTATATCATCACATACATCTGTTTGATTTTGTTTGAAAATCTTTTCATTATAAGCCCTGGGCCATGCCACTTATGGCGCTTAGAATGATAAAGATGTTTTTGTTTGTTTAACCAGCCTTGTGGCAAAAACTTTCAATGAAGTCAGCCTTGTGACAAAAAGTTTTGATTAATCAGCCAGCCTTGTGGCAAAAGTTTCAATGAAGTCAGCCTTGTGACAAAAACTTTGATTAATCAGCCAGTATGGTGGCAAAACGGTTTGATTGATTAGCCAGCCTTGTGGCAAAAAGATGTTTGATTGATTAGCCAGCCTTGTGGCAAAAAAGTTTGATTGATTGATTGTTTGTGATGATATAGAAGAGATACTCCTATCATAGAGATGATAAATGTCTAATCACCTAGGGTATTTGATTTGGATATTGGGGATGCTTATAAGAAGCCCGTGGGTCCTTGTACGAAGCCCAAGAGGAGGCTATCTGAGGGTCCTTGCATTGTAAGCCCAAGAGGAGGCTATGGGAGGGACAATCGAGGGTCCTTGCATTGTAAGCCCAAGAGGAGGCTATGGGAGGGTCACTCGTTTGTACAAAGCCCAAGGGGAGGCATGGTATAGTTGGTCTGAGCTCTTAGAGCGATTTCACCGGGAAACCATACTCTATGTCCTAACCTAACTCGTGGAGATTCTTTGCACGAAGCCCAATAGGAGGCTATGGGGAACCTAGTGTTGTACTAAGTTGAACAAGCACACATATCACACATATGAACAAACATGAACAAGTATGAACAAACATGAACAGGTATGAACAATTATATATATGACAAAGTGTGTGTATATAATGGAGTTTATGAAGGAAATATACCTGTAAGCATGATCCATTTGCATACACGGGGCTCGGGACTCATACTCGGGGAAAGGCCCGTTGAGTTTATTCAAAGCTATGTAAACAAGTTTTTACAAAAGGGCTTGGGACTTATACCTACATGGAGGCCCATGGTATTTTTGGGAAGATTTAAAGAAACCTTCATTTTGGTTTGTTATTCAAAGTTAAAAAACAGATTGAGATATGTACAAAAATGTGTGTGTACAATGAAATACCTAATTTCATGTACAGGAATGGGTATGTACAAAAGGGGCTTGGGACTTATACCTACATGGAGGCCCATGGTATATTTTATGAAACATGGTTGATTATTTTGTTAAAAGATGCGTCGTTTGAAAAACTGTTTGAAAGTTTTTGTTTTGAAAGAAGTTTATTGTTTAAAGAAAAAAAACTGTACAAAAGGAAAAAGGAGTGGGTCTTATACTCTCTAATATTCGAGAGGCCCCACATCGTTTTGAAAATCAATTGATCAATTTAAAAAGATTTAATCAATAGTTTCAAAAAGAAATGGTTTATCGTTTTTGAAAAGAATCGCGATCGCTTGTTTTAAAATGGTTTGAATTTTGAAAGGAGTCAAATTAATCAAGATAAACAAAAAGATTATCTTCAATTAACACTTAGATGATCAGGGTTTGCTCAAAAAATATTTACAAGTGATTAAGTTTGAAAATCAAATGAAAAATAATATTTAAAAGTATTAAAAATACTTAAAAACAAGTCATTTTAAACTTATTTAAAAATGTATCAAATAAATATTTTTTGATGATCTTTTTTGATATTCTTAAAATATATGTGTTAAACAAGAAGTGTGTAAAAAATGAATGAAAAGTGAATTAATTTGATGTGTTAAATAATTAATTAAAGTTGTGTGAAAAAAAGAAAGAAAAATAGTGTTAAAAAAAATGGTTTGTCTTCACAAGGGTTTGAACCCACGCCCTTATACTTACCAGCCAAAACAACAACCAACTGAGCTGCGCGTGCAGCTTGTTATTCACACGCGTCCATTCAATTATATTTTAAAACAAATATTTGAAAACTTTGAACAAAATCTGGCGCCAAGAACACAACCCCCAAATTGAATTTGAAAATTCTGAAAACTGAATTGTTTGGATCAAGTGAATATCCTAACTTGCTCGATTTTTCATAAGGAACACAATGGTATCATTTAATTGCATTTATTTTAACTCTAAGGCTATCAATTTTCTGATGAACACGAAGAACCCTAATTCTGAGTTTCAATCTGAAATCGTGTGTGTGCATGATAAGTTGCAATTGATTGAGGGTTAATGATCCATACATATGCAGAAACATGATGGTAAACCAGTTTTTCATTTATGATGCATGTATGATGGAGTTTGAAGTTCAAGAGAGCTTACCTTCTAAAACGGCCACCTGAGAATTGAATTTTGCAATAGGGGTGTTACAGAAGTTGCTTGATGATCTGGATAGCTTCAATGGACCTTATGGAAGGTGTCTGGATGCTTGGAATGAATTGAAAACCCCTGGAGCAGTTGGTGGTACCCGATCTGCAGTAGGAGCAAGTGAGAATCGAGCTTGATGATTCTGATGTTTCAGGTTGATGATGAGTGTTTGGATAGTTCATATGAAGTATATGGATGGTGTTTGAAGTGTTAGTTTGGACAGAAATGACCTGGAATTGATTTTGACATGATAAGGCTTAGGTTATGCATATTTGAGAAGTGAGATGATGATTCTGAGATTTGAGGTGTTTTTGGGTGTATGAGTGATTCAAACACATCCCATATGATGTTTATGAGATGTTAGAATCATTACTTTGGCCAGAACTTCAAGGGTTTAGAGGTTGGGATTTCTACCTCTTTGAAACTTAAGAAACTTGCAATTCAAGAAAGAAAGAGGAAACCTATAATTTGTGAGGTTTTGGTGTGATTTGCAATGAAGTAAGGACCTCTATTTATAGGCCAAAGAGTCTGAACTCAGAGCTTTGCAACTTGCTTCAAAGTTTGATGATTTGGCTTAAGGGATAGAAAGGAATCTTTCACATTTAATGCATATGGTTAAAAGTAACTAAACCATGGTTATTTCTCTAAGCTTCTTATCTCTTTCCATTCTGATCTCAAATCAGAAATATCTTTCAATTATTGCCTCTATGTGTCATCAATTGGATCATTTGGTAGAATAGTGCATAACTTTGGTAAAAATGGCTTGTAATTTCATGCATAATGGTCACTAATGGCAAAATTCAAAACCATAGCTACACTCCATGTTTTTTCATGCTCTTGGACATTTTGGAAAGCTCATGTTGTGTACTTCAAAACCCTAGTTGGAAGTTTCCTCAAGACCTTTAAGGAAATGGGTGAAAAAGATCCATGAACTTTGAAGAAAATGAAGTTTTAAGTGAAATTTTCCAAAGATGCCAACTTTGAAGCACCATATCTATTAAATGGTTGATCTTATGGAAAAAAAATTATATGTGACAAAGTTGTTCATTGGATCAAAATCTACAACTTTCATGTTGGAAGTTTTTTTCAGTTTGTAGGTGAAATTTTGAGAAATTCCCTTCCAAAGTTTGGAAAAAACCATTGAAAAACACTTAGAAAATTTTCTAAGTATGGAAAGTCAAACTTTTGACTTTTTGATTCTTGATTGATTTTCTTGATTTTTCTTGATCAAATGACTTCATATATCATATATTGATGATTCAAAACTTCAAAAGTCATGGTTGACCAAAATTTCCCAAAAGTCAATGGTGATCTTGTGCAGTTGACTTTTTCAGACGAATCGCGTTTCTGGAGATTTCAAATGAAACAGGTTATCCTCACCAAATGAATGGTATGAATGGATCACATTGAAGCATTAGAGGATATTGACTCATAGTTTGAGTTGTGGCACCATGTCCTGATTAAAAAGTTAATTGTTCAGTGAATTAGGTCAAAAACCCTAATTGTCGACCTGATGAAATTGATGACTGTGGTTCTTGAATTGAGACACAATTTTCATTGGATATTGTCATAGGGATTATTTGAAGATGATTGAGACCTTTGATTGACTTCCTGGGGATTTTTAGGGTTTCCCAAATGTGATCCCTGATTTTGGTCCCTGATAGTTCAAAACCCTAATCTGAGGATTTACAATTTCACTGTTGATCAATCCTTGTGTAAGAGATGTCTTGAGCCAATGGATTAGGTCAAAATGATGCACTTGGGGTCTTGAGGTCATGTCCCAAGTCATTAGGTCAAATCCTGAGCAAAAGTCAGGAGTATGCTATCTTTAGTCAAAACCCTAATCTGGTTGGTTCAGAGCCTTTGAGCTTGTTGAAATGAATCTCTGAGGACCAAATGTTGATTGTTGATGAAGATGGTTCATTTGAAATGAAGAGAGAACAAAACCCTAATTGACTATTTCTTGCACTGATGAGTGATCTCTTGATTAAACCCTGCTGAGCACAAGTAACAAACACAAGCTATGCAATTTGTTAGAGATGCAAATGATGCATATGCAAATGATATGAGGTGGTATCTTAGGTCAAAAATTGGGGTATGACACAATAACCTTAATCAAATTCAAACAACCCTTGAATCTTAATCTCGCCACTTGCATCCATTTGTTTCCAATTACCTATTTATTCTTAGATAATTTAACAAGCCTACAAGTATGATTTTTCAACCACCCTTGACTCCACCTGTTTTCAAATGCCTTCCTAAAGGTTTTTCTTCTTTTATTTTGCAGTCTTTGAACCACATTAAAAACAGAATAGGAATCCTACACTGGAATTAAAAACAGAAGCTGGAATTAACACTGAAACTTCAAGTCTGGAATCCTCCACAGATGTCGGTCGGATTTGCTTCTTCGAAAGTATATCTGGGTGCAAAATATAAATCTAAAACTAAGGTTGCAATAGCTCCCCAGTGTAGGAAACTATCACTAATTCAAGTAAGACTTCTGCTTAAAAATTTAAACAAAAGCTCTGAACAGAGAAGAATTGAGGAACCCCTATTCAATGCAATTACTTCCTATTTGTAGCCCCTGTTGTAATTTCTGTAGCAAGAAATAAGGAGTTGTGGCTTCATGGAGAATTATTTGTGAAGTCTCAGCTGACTAGAGAGAATCTAGGGGGAACTGGTCTTCACGGACTTAAGCTTGAACGAACTGACTTACATGTAAAAACAAAATTATGAGAGTGTCATACCCCAAATTTGTCCTACCCCTTTTAATTCTAACTGGTTTAGGCTTCCCACTTCATCTACATACCTCCCATTAGGCCATTAACGCACCTCATGCATTCATTAATCAATAAACTTGGCATTGGATCAATGATCATGGAAAGAATCGAGTTTCATGTCTTTGTATATGGTTATGATGGGCCAATGACTCAGTACTCCCATGGATTAGGGTTTGTTGTGGGTACTTGGAATACAAGTTGTCTTGGTTCAACTAATGTTTGCTTAAATTTCTAAATAAGGGGCATCAAAAGGAGCATCGTGAAATATTTAAAGTTGGCAAGTCGGCCGGATTTCTATTCGAAGTTGGATAAGGGCCATTTCTTATACGCATATCGTGGAAGGAGGAGATAGAGGTTATTCCCACAAAGGTTGAGTTTTGGTCAGCAGAGGCAACCGTGGAGGGTTGACTTTCTATTTACCAAACATTTGGAAAGCCACCTTATTTCACATTGGATACTACTATTCAAGTAGCCATTATATTTAGAAGCCTTTCATTCAAGACAACATAAATTCAAGTGGAAGAAATTGAAGAAATCAGTGAGAATTTAAAATGGAAGGAGAGAACATTGAATATTGTCCACAATTTTGAAGAAGTTAACATACAAAGACAAGGCAAAAGCATTACAAAAGCAAAGTACATTGAAAACCACATCAAAATTGTACATTTGACCTATAGTTGACTAAAAGTCAACTGTTGACTTTCTAGTCAAATAGTTGACCGAATTCAAACTGATCCTAAACTTCTCTCTCTGATCCTTCAAGTCAACTCCACTTCATCTTTGCTATGGTATTAGCTTACGCATTGCACCTGCTAAAACAAGAACAAAAGAAACTTTCAGCAACAAATAAAGAAGCCTGCATCCCCACAGTATAGCCGAAACAGTCCTGCACTTACCAAGCCAACCATGGTTCAACAGGAAGTTTTGCTCCTCCTATCACCTGTATATACCAGTACACATAAGCCATATCACGCTTGTATTTTCATTCAAAACAGTTCCAAGCCAATCCTTCATAAAGCCACAACAATACAATGCCATACCATTCAAAAGAAATTCCTACTGAGAGTTCATATACACAACAAGTTCATAACTACCTAAAACCATGCTAACTAATTCTATACTCACTGAAACCTTTAACAAACTAACAGGCCAATATCAGTGGAGCAATGCTACAGAAAACCAACTTTGTTATTACCCTAACAACTTTCATGATCTTAACCCTCATCACATCATATACAACAGTTCAAAAAACCACAGCTTGCATTCGATAAAAAACCGAGCCAGAAATACATGTCGGAAGAGAAGAATTAGAAAAAACTGCATCATAACATACCGGCAGCTCTGCATTAAACCAGAAAAATACATCAATAAACATTCATACGCAAAACCAAACATTCATACCCTGCACCATCAACTTGCAGCCACACTAATAACCAACTCCTAATAGTTTTACAACCAATTCCCCTAACTCTTTCTAATGAATTCCCAAACAAAATCTACTCAAAACCCATACATCTATACAGCTCATTCTAATCCTCTATAAAATCAAATTCAGCCCTGCATCAGTTCAGAAAAGAAAACCATAACTACCCAACAGAATTTCCCTCTAATTCTCTAACCAATTTCAATAAAAGCCATAACCAATTTCAGTTAACAGTTTAAACTAACTGTGTAACTAACCTAACTGTCAAAACCGCCACGTAACAAACTTGTAACTAACACTAACCAATCCTAACAAACTCAAAAAATCAGTTACACATCCTAACTACCTCCCTAACAGATCTCTAACGGATTCAGAATAGAAAATCAGAAAGAGAGATGAACCTGAGGTTTGTTATATATAGGAGACTCTCTCAATCTTCAAGCTTCTGGACCTCAATTCCCTTCATCTTCAATCACGATCTCTTCACCCTTCTCCATCATTCAGCCTCTCCCTTCAATCTTCACCACCATTCTCTCTTCACCTTCCTCATCACACCACAATTCTCAGAATTCTCCATACCTTTGCCACCATTTTTCATCATCTTCACCACTTCTACAAATTCGGTTCTCCCTCCTCTTCAACTTCTTCACTCGTCAACCATCTTCAACCTCAGAACTTCCTCTTCATCATCATTCATATACCAACAGAAAAAGAATCGGAAAAAGGGAAGGGAAAAAGAGAAGAAGAATCGTAACTGAAAACAGAGTCGAAACTCACCTCTAACCAAGCTCCAATCATCTTCACGCAGCTTCAATCACATCTGAGAAACATCAGCACTCTACAATCATCTTCAATATCATCACATCTCGCAACGCTGCATCTTCATCGATCAACCACACTCAAGCTCCACGCATTATCTTCAACAACAATCATCGCCAAAATCTCCATCGGTCTCTCCATCATTCGGCAAGAACATCAACGCTCTTCAATTCGCTGCACTTTCAAGAACAACGACGAACATTAGCAAGAGCGTACGCATCAAGAATATTGTTGTTAAATGCGCGATTTGAGAGATACGAGAGACGGATTGAATCAGAGAGATTAGTGAACGAGAGTTTGAGAAGGAGATGGCGTTCCATTTTTGTCTACGGTGGTCGGAGACCCTGAGTTCGTCGGAGGAGGTTGCCACGCCGCCGTTCATGTTGAAGAAGAGAGGGGAAAGCTTCAATGGCCACAAGTTTGTAACCCTAATCCTCTTTTAAGTTTCATACAATATTAATTGATTTTGTTGTGATTAACTGAGATTAATTAGAGATGAATATAGAATTGATAGTGATTAACGTGAATTAATTGGGTGTAATTAGAAAATAGCATAAGGTTTGATATTAATATGTGGATGGACTGAATCTCCATTAGGACTTCCATGAAATTGCTCTTTCCACCCCCAGGACAAGGCCCAAAACGTGCCCTAGTGTATATCCAATGCATTTCGTTTTGCTTCTGCACCCCCCTGTGATTGTTAGAATTGTTCTTTTTTAATTTGTTTCTCTCCTAACTTTTGATTGTTTAATCAATTTTGGCTCAAGTAAAAAATCAATAAAAATAGATTTTAAGTAGGATTTTGTGTGTATATAATTGTAATATTTTTTGCATATTTTTAGATTTTATTTTTCTATTTCTAATAAATCTTTTCTTCATATACGTTCACCTTCCTTCATGTTTCGATAGATTTTACAAACTAATTTCGTTTAACACCTTAGGATCAGAATTTAACCCCCAATTTTTGCATGATTACTGCAAACTAACCCATGATAATGTGTATGAAATATGAACTCATAATTCTTTGTTTTGATTGGTATTTGGTTAGTGTTGTTTGACTCGATTAACATGCGTTTCTAATAGACAATTGTGACGTTTGTGCTCTCAAATTAAAATGCATTCATGAAACAACGTTGGTTCCTTTTTGTACATGTGATTAGGGATGTCTAGAGGTCCTAAGACCTGGAATTCAAGATTTTAATGCATGTTTTCTTATTTTACTTGATTTTTCTTTCTCACATGTAAATAACTTGTTTTTGATTGACGATTGCACCGTAACTTGTACAAATGACCCGTAATTTTGTGTGAAACTCCTTGGCATGATTTTGTGAGTGTTTAGGCATCTAGTAGAGGCTATTTGCTACTGACTTGTACCATTTGATTACATGTTTCTAACTTCATTCACAATTTGAAACCGTTTAGCTAGTATTAACCTAGTGTTGTCTAGTTTTGGTTAGAGTTTCGTATTGCCTCATGCTAATTGACTAATATAGATTAATATAGGATATTAGAACTAGATGATTGAGTTTGCTACTGACTTGAGGCCTAGCTCACTGTGTTCACTTGCTTTTGTTTTGATTAATTGATGTTTGCCCGCTAATTGGTAAGTAACGATGCATGCGATGCTTTGACGACTTCTTGTGGATGTTTTTGTAGGGTACCGTGATGCTTTTGTATTTGATTTGGGACATTCAATCCCATGCTTTGCTACTGACTTGGAGCTTCTTTATCTTGTTTCCATGCTTAGCCTCTCATTTCTTACTTTGATTTTGATTACATCTTGCTATTGCTTGCCGTGTTCCCTTAGACTCTTCCTTCTTTGTTAAGGGGAATTGAGATAGGATAGTTGTCCTCAACCTTAGGGCCATTAGTAGATTAGAATAACTTAGATTAGAATTTAGGATTAGTTCCCTATTGCATACTTTTTCTTTTTAACTCTTTAAAACATTAATAAAAGGAAGATGCGAATCACATTAAGCAAGTGATAGAGAAATGAGTGGGATTCATTCCCTAATCTATTTCTCAATCGCTTAGTGGCATAGAAACGAGTGGGATTCATTCCCTAATCTGTTTCTCGGTCACTACTTAATGGGAGAGAAACGAGTGGGATTCATTCCCTAATCTGTTTCTCAAACATTAATTAATGGGATGGAAGTGAGTGGGATTCATTCTCTAATCTGCTTCTCGATCATTATACATTTTATGTGATTCGACTCGCAAACAAATTCCCCTTAAAAAAAACACAACCAAAAACACATAAAACACCTAACAATGATTCAGACTAAAGCAAAGTAGAGAAAGTGGTGAGTGGCCCGGTATTGGGTACTGTTCATCACTCATCTACTCTAAAAGACACAAACCAATCTCTTTCTTCTTCTTAAGGGCATCGTTATCTCCGTTCCATTGCATCCTAGGCTGTCCCCTTGTGCAAGAACGCGAGCGTTGACTCCGCCCAATTAAAAAACACAAAAACAAACAGAAAATCTTTAGCCGAGCTACGGTAACTCTGATTCCTGAAAAGGATACGTAGGCAGCGGGGTAGGGCCCGTGCGAGTACAATTCTTTCTTTTCCCTACATTTTGCATTCATTTCGCATTTAGACATAGACATAGTACACACCCTTTAGATAGAAACAAACATAGGTGGATACCATCGAGTACGATGGGCGCGAGGGGTGCTAGTACCTTCCCCTTGCGTAACCGACTCCCGTACCTTGATTCTCTGGTCGCAAGACCCTGTTCCTTCCTTTGTTAGGTTTTCTGATATTCCTTTCCCTTATGGGATAAATATATTGGTGGCGACTCTGTTCATTTTTCGCGAGCGTGCGACAGCTGGCGACTCTGCTGGGGATGTTGCTAGACCTGTTGCTGGTCCATCCTTAGCGAGTCGATCCTAGCCTGCGTTTGTTTGTTTATTTACTGGGTGTTTATTTGTTTTTATGTCTATACCTTGTATATAGGTTTGCATGTTTACTTTTCTGCTTGCATATCATGTTTATTTCTGTTTGCACATCATGCATATGGATTATATTTTGTGTTCCTTGGGGTCTTCTGTTCTGTTTTGCAGGTTGGGTGGGATGTTCTATGAGGTAAAAGGCCCAATACCCAGGCCAGAGTGACACATAGGATACCTAGGATAGAGTGGATAGTCATGACGCCAACAGAATGTCAGGTTCTGTTGATTGCGATCATGAGACCCACGACCAGTCGAGGTTCAAATGAGATACCGTTGTTGGCATGTATTTGCGACAATGATGGTGTTTCAGGAGAACTGATAACGCTGGAAGCCATTGACCTACCTTGACCTAGATTCACCTGTGAGTGGGGTGGGATATACATGACAGGTACCGTTGGTGACTATTATGTTCTGTTGGTGACTATTGGTTTTCCTGGTATTCAAAAAGGTGTCGGACCTTTGATCCTGTGACATTTGACCTGTATCAGTTATTCAGAGGATTGTACAGTGGTTACTAAGATTATATGGACCATTGATCCCATGCTTTTGCATTGCATAACATCATTGCTTTGTCCACTCAATTTATGAAAGATCCTAAAGTCTATTTCCAAAAAAAAAAAGAGAAAAGAAAAGAAAAGAAAAGATATGTAAAAGAAAAGGAAATAGAAAAGCAAAAAGAAAAGAAAAGATACTCTATACAAAAAAAAAAAAGGCTTTGATTCCAAAAGAAAAGAGAAACAATAAGTTGATGAAAAGACTTTAGAATCTCTCATAAATGAAACATGCATTCATACTATCATGCATTTCATGGTTCTCTCAGAGACTTATGGGACCCTTTCTCTCAGATTTCAAGATCAACAACAGATTTGACTTCTCACCGCCACAACTCCAAGATCAAATATGGAACAACTCCGTAAGGAAATGGATGAGATGAAGGAACAAATGGGTCATCTTATGTTGGAGATGCGAGACTTGGTCCGTAATGAGGATGCACTAAAAGAGGAGAATAGTCAGTTGAAGACTCAATTGAGCTTGGTCATGGAAGTTCTGAAGACGGTATTAAGGAAGGAAGGTGATGTTGTTCCTGTTGCTGCAACAGAAGTTGTTGATTCCTTCTCCCCAATAGGATCTTTTTTCACTCATGAAATGCCTCAGGGAGCCCTCCCTCAATTTCAAATGTCGTTACATCCACGTCAATCTGTTCATGTCCCAAGAATGAATCAAGGAGGCCAAACGTGTGGGAAAAAGCCTAAGATACCTCAGAGGCTTATCAATCCAATCCCGATACCTTATGCTCAGTTACTTCCTCTCCTGTTGGAACTTCAGTTGATTGAGCTACGAGATTTGGCTACGCCTGAAAAGCTTCCCCCCAATTTTGATGCCAATGCTCGATGCGAGTTCCATTCTGGGGCACCTGGCCATGATGTTGAGAATTGTAGGGCGATGAAACATCAAGTTCAAGATCTCATTGACTCAAAAGTGATTTTGTTCACCCCCGAAGGTATGATTGTTCAAGGCAATAAGGTTCCGTATGTGGTGGAAGGAAATGTTGATCCATACTCCTATGCCGGATCTACTTCAAATCAGAAGCACAATGCACCATCCCGGATTCCAGATCTTCCACTTTATCAATCTCCGATTGTTTCACAACCAAGTCAAAAGGGGAAAACACCTGAGCAGATTGAGTATTTGAATCATCAACAACCCCACGTGATCCAACCACACCTGGTTCAGTATTCGCCCCAGAAGCAATATGTTCCACATCAACAAGGCCATCTGAATCAGTATCCACCTAGAAGTAATTTGGGACGAAGAAATGCTCCTCTGGACCAAATTCCTATCACATACAGTAAACTTCTGCCGTATCTGGTTCATAGCTCATTGGTGGTTCCCAAATCTCTGAAGCCTCCGCCACGTCCATTTGCACCTGGATATGACCCGAATGTGCAATGTGGGTATCACGCTGGATCAATAGGGCACTCCACTGAAGATTGCAACGCTTTCAAAGCCAAAGTACAAAAATTGATTGACGAGAGGTATATAACCCTTCAAGGAGGAAACATGTGTGTGAATGGATTTCTCTTGCCCGAGTAAGCGCCCGAATTTCAGAAAATCTCCAAAAAAAAAAAAAAAAAAAAAAAAAAGCAATAAGCCCAGAAGGAGTCAAGTCTCCTCAACTATGGCAATCATCATTTCATTTCCGTATTCTCATTTCAGTACTCCCTATTTTGTTGAAGACTACTTCTTTGTTTGAACTCATTGGTATGATAATAATGAAAGCACCACAAATTCTCGAGCAACCTTGTCAGAATCTTTTCAAAGAGAAATCAAGAATGTTTTGTAGAAGCATCTCTCATTCTCAAGGTTCTTATGCTCAGTTGTATCCGTGGAGGTTGGTTTTTCAGTCGGTGTTTGAATTCTCCTTGCAACGAGTAGCTTCTCTAAGTTGGGTGACTACGCAAGCTTCCTCCATGGATATGTTTGGGGCTCCCGCACGAGGGATAAGCAAGACGCACTCTTATCTTGAGCATTGCACCATTCGCATTGCTCGAATCCCTAAAGCATTACAAATTCTTGGGTGACTTCGTCAGAATCTTCTTCCATGTGGTAATCAAGAGTATTCTACACAATGCTCCTCATTCTCAAGGTCTTCTTCACCACAAGTTCTCAATTTGATGACCATGCAAGGTTCCTCCACTTTCGATAGGGAATACTTCTACAACATCTATGCTTGGGGCTCCCGCACGAGGGATAAGCAAGACGTACTCTTATCTTGAGCATTGCCTCACTCGCATTGCTCGAATCCCTAAAGTAAAAAGGAAAAAGAAAAAAGCTTACGACTCATGGGTGACTTCGTTGGAGTTCTCTTTTGAAGTAATACGAAGTGGTTGGAAGGAAATGAAGAAAGTATTCGAGATCAGCAAGTCCAGACGGAGACGAGGCTCCTCAACAACGACACTCATTTAGTCCCTTTACTGCATTCTCATTTGTAATCTTCTCTTTGTTTGTTTAAGCATTGTTAGCATGTAAAAACTTGTTAATTTCTGAATGAAAATCATAATACATTGTTTATGTTTGTCTTGAAGTAATCCATTCGTTATCACTCATAAAATGTTTTTGGCATTACGATACCAACTTTACTAATCACTTGCTCAGGCAAAAAGCTGAGGGAGAATGATGAAAGATAAAAATGCAAAAATCTCCAATTGTGTGCTTTTGAATAAAACCTTACTGAGGATGTACAGGCATTATTTCAAATCCCCAAACACCGGAGATATAAGGGAGATAGACCCTCGTTAACCCCTTTGAGCCTTGAAGTAGGAGTTTCTTTGCTGATCACAAAAACCCTTATTTTAACCCTGGGGCAGGGTAGTGTTCATTTAACTTGATCGAGTGTTCAAAACTCACCAAAGGAGTATGCATCTAAGGATACAACAAGGGTTATCCTTCAAAGGGCTGAGGAATGTCAAAACCGCAATGATTATCCTTATTCCATCAAGAGGTTAAAAGAGGACGATGCCACAATGGTTATCCCTCATCAATCAGAGAATGAGGCAGTCACAATTTTTCAAACAAATCGAGAGCAACGCAAGATCACACGACTTGTTCAAAAAGTGAATAAAAAAAAAAGAAAGCCCGCTAAGTCAAAAACTTGAAATAAGTGACTTAGGCAAAAGTTAGGGCATCCCGCTGGACTCCAAAATAAAATTCAAGAGAATTTGTCCAGGCAAAAGTTAGGGAAAGCAGAAGCGAAAAACAAGGATTACAAAAAAAAATCCTTATCAAAGGAACAAAGTCGTGTGATAATCAATCAGAAGAACTAGAAAGTGAGTGACTGCCATGTCCAAAAAACCTCATTGATTCCTCAACCATCCCAAATTCCTTGTGAGGAATGAACACTCATGTCGAGTTAATTGAACCTAGGAATGGAGAACATCACGAAGGGGGTGGGTACCAAATAATTTTGAGCCTAAAATCCTTTGTTTTCTGAAAACCGTGAACCTGGCCAAGTTACAACCCTCAAAAGTCCTAATTGAAGTAGGGTTATTTTGAAAGCACACTCCTATGAGATAGCGTTTAACTGACTCCCAATGAAGCGAGACTCATTTCCATGTTGGTATCGTATGCTTGCTTTATCTTCTATATGCAAAAATCGAGGTTGTGTCAACTAGTGATTCAGTCACAAGAGGTCGCAACCTCATTTCAATAAAAAGTTTCTTTAAACTTCAAGACTAACGTACACTTTGCATTAGAATTATCATTCCTAGAATTAACATTCTTTTGCATACAAACATCTGCTTAAACATCAAAGAAATTTTAGGATGAGAATCAGTGAGCAACTTGATCATGTCAAAGTACAAGAGACTTGAGAACTCCGAGGAGGAAAAGCTAATCATCTCAAATGTTGACCATCAAGGGGCAAGTTATCCAAAGAACTCCGTTGGGCATGAACAGTTAATGCTTTCCTTGATTACCTTGAGAGGAAGAATTTGAAGACTCCGTTGAGCGTGGTAAAGTTGTTTCCATGTTTGTCTGACTTCAAAACAATGGAAGCTTGAGGATTCTAGTAAGATGTACCTAATCAGGGGAAATTGAATCGAGGTTTGACCTCTCAAATTCAGCATATCTGGGACAATCATGCCGATAAATCTCTTCAAGCTTTGACCAATCTGGGGCAATCACGTCGAGGAATCTCTCAAATTCAACCAATCTGGGGCAGTTACGTCGAGATTTGACAAATCTCTCCAAGGACCCTTTAGGGAAAATCCCTCCCTGGGTCATGAAGCTTGGGGCAAAATCTTGTCCCCCCAACCATAGGAGTTTATTTCTCCTGGAGCCTTGGTCTCTCCCCAAGCATGGAGTTTATTTCTCCCGAGAGTTCGTTCCATTCCTCAAGTATAGGAGTTTATTTCTCCTAGGAGTTGTTCTACTTCCCTAATCAAGGCTCCTTATCTGGACTTCTCATTCCCAACATGGTGAATCGAGGGAATCTCCTCGAGCTGAAAATCCTTCAGGTAGTGGCACATGGTGAGAAGTCAGAAATCATTCTTCAAGTCAAAGAAAAGTACATCTTTCAAATCAAAGTCCAATGTCTATTGGCACCTCCACATGGTCCTTAACACTAAGGGGATTCTCCCTGGTGTTTACCTCATCAATGCCTTTATTTGGCATCCTGCATATAGTGGTCACTGCATATAACATTGCATCCTCAAAAGCGTAGCATATCCATCAAAGCGGATCATTACGCCATAGAAAAATTCAAACATGCATAACAAAGCATAAGCCAGATAATACAAATCCGCACCCAGTCAAGATAATAATACATCCCCACACAAAAGGTTGTCCTTACAAATTCCCATTGATATCTGCTACTACATTTCAAACCTCCTCAAACCATGGTGCCAATACCTGGTACCCTCAATCCCCAAAAGAAGTCTCATATTATCTCCACAGTGTAAATCGGGCACAATGTCTTTCTCCGTCAGAATCGTTGTCTCCGAGGTTATTGCCCGTGTGCTGCGTGCAATTTAGAGTGCGAATGAGGGTGGGCATTCAACCCATCTCATTTTTCAATCGTTTGAATGACCATACTTGGTGTGTGGCAATTCGAACGATTGCCACTCTAGAGGAGTTACACCCCGCCTTTGGCCTGAGGGATTATTGTAATTCTTATGCTTCGCAAGCATCAAAATCTTCGTCTCCTTGTCAAGTCTAGTCGTCACTAGTCTTGTCGTGGTTATTTCCCGTGTGCTACGCGCATATTAGAGTGCGAATGAGGGTGGGCATTCAACCCATCTCATTTTTCAATCGTTTGAGTAACCATACTTGGTGTGTGGCAATTCGAACGATTGCCACTCTTGAGGAGTTACACCCCGCCTTTGGCCTGAGGGAGTAATGTAATTCTTATGCCTCGCAAGCATCAACATCTTCGTGATTATGTCTTTTTGATCGAGTCTAGTCGTCACTAGTCTCCGTGGTCCCTTCCCCCGTATGGGAAAACATTTTAAGCCCAGTTTCCGACCTGGCAAACCCTTTCAAAGCCCAACTCTAACCTGGCAACCCCTTTTAAGAAACCAATCTTCAACCTGGCAAACCATGTCAAACCCAATTCCTCTTTTGTCCCTTGATGCCGAGTCGATGTTGAGTCATAGATCGCCACGAGATCTTATTCCTCCTAAAGTGTGGGAGATCGCACGAGATCTTCTCTTGATGTTGAGTCATAGATCGCCACGAGATCTTATTCCTCCTAAAGTGTGGGAGATCGCACGAGATCTTCTCTTGATGTTGAGTCATAGATCGCCACGAGATCTTATTCCTCCTAAAGTGTGGGAGATCGCACGAGATCTTCTCTTGATGTTGAGTCATAGATCGCCACGAGATCTTATTCCTCCTAAAGTGTGGGAGATCGCACGAGATCTTCTCTTGATGTTGAGTCATAGATCGCCACGAGATCTTATTCCTCCTAAAGTGTGGGAGATCGCACGAGATCTTCTCTTGATGTTGAGTCATAGATCGCCACGAGATCTTATTCCTCCTAAAGTGTGGGAGATCGCACGAGATCTTCTCTTGATGTTGAGTCATAGATCGCCACGAGATCTTATTCCTCCTAAAGTGTGGGAGATCGCACGAGATCTTCTCTTGATGTTGAGTCATAGATCGCCACGAGATCTTATTCCTCCTAAAGTGTGGGAGATCGCACGAGATCTTCTCTTGATGTTGAGTCATAGATCGCCACGAGATCTTATTCCTCCTAAAGTGTGGGAGATCGCACGAGATCTTCTCTTGATGTTGAGTCATAGATCGCCACGAGATCTTATTCCTCCTAAAGTGTGGGAGATCGCACGAGATCTTCTTTCGATGTTGAGTCATAAGATCGCCACGAGATCTTATTCCCTTTTCTTCTGTTGACGAGTTGGTCGCCACGAGATCTTCTTTCGATGTTGAGTCATAAGATCGCCACGAGATCTTATTCCCTTTTCTTCTGTTGACAAGTTGGTCGCCACGAGATCTTCTTTCGATGTTGAGTCATAAGATCGCCACGAGATCTTATTCCCTTTTCTTCTGTTGACGAGTTGGTCGCCACGAGATCTTCTTTCGATGTTGAGTCATAAGATCGCCACGAGATCTTATTCCCTTTTCTTCTGTTGACAAGTTGGTCGCCACGAGATCTTCTTTCGATGTTGAGTCATAGATCGCCACGAGATCTTATTCCTTTCAGTCCTGACGTTGAGTCATAAATCGCACGAGGTCATTTTCTTTCAATCATTGTTTCATACAACCATTCTCTTTGAAAACCCCGTGTCGGCACCGCTACTATGTTACAAGCTATCACCATTCAACCATTACCCACTGTAAATAGTCTCCATCCAAAAAACAAAAAAACAAAAATTTCTCTTTCCCCAGCAGATATCGAAATAAAAAATAATAAGGATAACAGTCATACCATATTTTCAGGACAAATTTCTGGTACTTTGATATTTAATCTTCTTCTACCTTGAATGTTCGAAAGGCTAGCGCCAATCTCACCTTCAGGTTTAAGATGATTAAATAGGGGCAGCTGTCATACCCCAAATTTGTCCTACCCCTTTTAATTCTAACTGGTTTAGGCTTCCCACTTCATCTACATACCTCCCATTAGGCCATTAACGCACCTCATGCATTCATTAATCAATAAACTTGGCATTGGATCAATGATCATGGAAAGAATCGAGTTTCATGTCTTTGTATATGGTTATGATGGGCCAATGACTCAGTACTCCCATGGATTAGGGTTTGTTGTGGGTACTTGGAATACAAGTTGTCTTGGTTCAACTAATGTTTGCTTAAATTTCTAAATAAGGGGCATCAAAAGGAGCATCGTGAAATATTTAAAGTTGGCAAGTCGGCCGGATTTCTATTCGAAGTTGGATAAGGGCCATTTCTTATACGCATATCGTGGAAGGAGGAGATAGAGGTTATTCCCACAAAGGTTGAGTTTTGGTCAGCAGAGGCAACCGTGGAGGGTTGACTTTCTATTTACCAAACATTTGGAAAGCCACCTTATTTCACATTGGATACTACTATTCAAGTAGCCATTATATTTAGAAGCCTTTCATTCAAGACAACATAAATTCAAGTGGAAGAAATTGAAGAAATCAGTGAGAATTTAAAATGGAAGGAGAGAACATTGAATATTGTCCACAATTTTGAAGAAGTTAACATACAAAGACAAGGCAAAAGCATTACAAAAGCAAAGTACATTGAAAACCACATCAAAATTGTACATTTGACCTATAGTTGACTAAAAGTCAACTGTTGACTTTCTAGTCAAATAGTTGACCGAATTCAAACTGATCCTAAACTTCTCTCTCTGATCCTTCAAGTCAACTCCACTTCATCTTTGCTATGGTATTAGCTTACGCATTGCACCTGCTAAAACAAGAACAAAAGAAACTTTCAGCAACAAATAAAGAAGCCTGCATCCCCACAGTATAGCCGAAACAGTCCTGCACTTACCAAGCCAACCATGGTTCAACAGGAAGTTTTGCTCCTCCTATCACCTGTATATACCAGTACACATAAGCCATATCACGCTTGTATTTTCATTCAAAACAGTTCCAAGCCAATCCTTCATAAAGCCACAACAATACAATGCCATACCATTCAAAAGAAATTCCTACTGAGAGTTCATATACACAACAAGTTCATAACTACCTAAAACCATGCTAACTAATTCTATACTCACTGAAACCTTTAACAAACTAACAGGCCAATATCAGTGGAGCAATGCTACAGAAAACCAACTTTGTTATTACCCTAACAACTTTCATGATCTTAACCCTCATCACATCATATACAACAGTTCAAAAAACCACAGCTTGCATTCGATAAAAAACCGAGCCAGAAATACATGTCGGAAGAGAAGAATTAGAAAAAACTGCATCATAACATACCGGCAGCTCTGCATTAAACCAGAAAAATACATCAATAAACATTCATACGCAAAACCAAACATTCATACCCTGCACCATCAACTTGCAGCCACACTAATAACCAACTCCTAATAGTTTTACAACCAATTCCCCTAACTCTTTCTAATGAATTCCCAAACAAAATCTACTCAAAACCCATACATCTATACAGCTCATTCTAATCCTCTATAAAATCAAATTCAGCCCTGCATCAGTTCAGAAAAGAAAACCATAACTACCCAACAGAATTTCCCTCTAATTCTCTAACCAATTTCAATAAAAGCCATAACCAATTTCAGTTAACAGTTTAAACTAACTGTGTAACTAACCTAACTGTCAAAACCGCCACGTAACAAACTTGTAACTAACACTAACCAATCCTAACAAACTCAAAAAATCAGTTACACATCCTAACTACCTCCCTAACAGATCTCTAACGGATTCAGAATAGAAAATCAGAAAGAGAGATGAACCTGAGGTTTGTTATATATAGGAGACTCTCTCAATCTTCAAGCTTCTGGACCTCAATTCCCTTCATCTTCAATCACGATCTCTTCACCCTTCTCCATCATTCAGCCTCTCCCTTCAATCTTCACCACCATTCTCTCTTCACCTTCCTCATCACACCACAATTCTCAGAATTCTCCATACCTTTGCCACCATTTTTCATCATCTTCACCACTTCTACAAATTCGGTTCTCCCTCCTCTTCAACTTCTTCACTCGTCAACCATCTTCAACCTCAGAACTTCCTCTTCATCATCATTCATATACCAACAGAAAAAGAATCGGAAAAAGGGAAGGGAAAAAGAGAAGAAGAATCGTAACTGAAAACAGAGTCGAAACTCACCTCTAACCAAGCTCCAATCATCTTCACGCAGCTTCAATCACATCTGAGAAACATCAGCACTCTACAATCATCTTCAATATCATCACATCTCGCAACGCTGCATCTTCATCGATCAACCACACTCAAGCTCCACGCATTATCTTCAACAACAATCATCGCCAAAATCTCCATCGGTCTCTCCATCATTCGGCAAGAACATCAACGCTCTTCAATTCGCTGCACTTTCAAGAACAACGACGAACATTAGCAAGAGCGTACGCATCAAGAATATTGTTGTTAAATGCGCGATTTGAGAGATACGAGAGACGGATTGAATCAGAGAGATTAGTGAACGAGAGTTTGAGAAGGAGATGGCGTTCCATTTTTGTCTACGGTGGTCGGAGACCCTGAGTTCGTCGGAGGAGGTTGCCACGCCGCCGTTCATGTTGAAGAAGAGAGGGGAAAGCTTCAATGGCCACAAGTTTGTAACCCTAATCCTCTTTTAAGTTTCATACAATATTAATTGATTTTGTTGTGATTAACTGAGATTAATTAGAGATGAATATAGAATTGATAGTGATTAACGTGAATTAATTGGGTGTAATTAGAAAATAGCATAAGGTTTGATATTAATATGTGGATGGACTGAATCTCCATTAGGACTTCCATGAAATTGCTCTTTCCACCCCCAGGACAAGGCCCAAAACGTGCCCTAGTGTATATCCAATGCATTTCGTTTTGCTTCTGCACCCCCCTGTGATTGTTAGAATTGTTCTTTTTTAATTTGTTTCTCTCCTAACTTTTGATTGTTTAATCAATTTTGGCTCAAGTAAAAAATCAATAAAAATAGATTTTAAGTAGGATTTTGTGTGTATATAATTGTAATATTTTTTGCATATTTTTAGATTTTATTTTTCTATTTCTAATAAATCTTTTCTTCATATACGTTCACCTTCCTTCATGTTTCGATAGATTTTACAAACTAATTTCGTTTAACACCTTAGGATCAGAATTTAACCCCCAATTTTTGCATGATTACTGCAAACTAACCCATGATAATGTGTATGAAATATGAACTCATAATTCTTTGTTTTGATTGGTATTTGGTTAGTGTTGTTTGACTCGATTAACATGCGTTTCTAATAGACAATTGTGACGTTTGTGCTCTCAAATTAAAATGCATTCATGAAACAACGTTGGTTCCTTTTTGTACATGTGATTAGGGATGTCTAGAGGTCCTAAGACCTGGAATTCAAGATTTTAATGCATGTTTTCTTATTTTACTTGATTTTTCTTTCTCACATGTAAATAACTTGTTTTTGATTGACGATTGCACCGTAACTTGTACAAATGACCCGTAATTTTGTGTGAAACTCCTTGGCATGATTTTGTGAGTGTTTAGGCATCTAGTAGAGGCTATTTGCTACTGACTTGTACCATTTGATTACATGTTTCTAACTTCATTCACAATTTGAAACCGTTTAGCTAGTATTAACCTAGTGTTGTCTAGTTTTGGTTAGAGTTTCGTATTGCCTCATGCTAATTGACTAATATAGATTAATATAGGATATTAGAACTAGATGATTGAGTTTGCTACTGACTTGAGGCCTAGCTCATTGTGTTCACTTGCTTTTGTTTTGATTAATTGATGTTTGCCCGCTAATTGGTAAGTAACGATGCATGCGATGCTTTGACGACTTCTTGTGGATGTTTTTGTAGGGTACCGTGATGCTTTTGTATTTGATTTGGGACATTCAATCCCATGCTTTGCTACTGACTTGGAGCTTCTTTATCTTGTTTCCATGCTTAGCCTCTCATTTCTTACTTTGATTTTGATTACATCTTGCTATTGCTTGCCGTGTTCCCTTAGACTCTTCCTTCTTTGTTAAGGGGAATTGAGATAGGATAGTTGTCCTCAACCTTAGGGCCATTAGTAGATTAGAATAACTTAGATTAGAATTTAGGATTAGTTCCCTATTGCATACTTTTTCTTTTTAACTCTTTAAAACATTAATAAAAGGAAGATGCGAATCACATTAAGCAAGTGATAGAGAAATGAGTGGGATTCATTCCCTAATCTATTTCTCAATCGCTTAGTGGCATAGAAACGAGTGGGATTCATTCCCTAATCTGTTTCTCGGTCACTACTTAATGGGAGAGAAACGAGTGGGATTCATTCCCTAATCTGTTTCTCAAACATTAATTAATGGGATGGAAGTGAGTGGGATTCATTCTCTAATCTGCTTCTCGATCATTATACATTTTATGTGATTCGACTCGCAAACAAATTCCCCTTAAAAAAAACACAACCAAAAACACATAAAACACCTAACAATGATTCAGACTAAAGCAAAGTAGAGAAAGTGGTGAGTGGCCCGGTATTGGGTACTGTTCATCACTCATCTACTCTAAAAGACACAAACCAATCTCTTTCTTCTTCTTAAGGGCATCGTTATCTCCGTTCCATTGCATCCTAGGCTGTCCCCTTGTGCAAGAACGCGAGCGTTGACTCCGCCCAATTAAAAGACACAAAAACAAACAGAAAATCTTTAGCCGAGCTACGGTAACTCTGATTCCTGAAAAGGATACGTAGGCAGCGGGGTAGGGCCCGTGCGAGTACAATTCTTTCTTTTCCCTACATTTTGCATTCATTTCGCATTTAGACATAGACATAGTACACACCCTTTAGATAGAAACAAACATAGGTGGATACCATCGAGTACGATGGGCGCGAGGGGTGCTAGTACCTTCCCCTTGCGTAACCGACTCCCGTACCTTGATTCTCTGGTCGCAAGACCCTGTTCCTTCCTTTGTTAGGTTTTCTGATATTCCTTTCCCTTATGGGATAAATATATTGGTGGCGACTCTGTTCATTTTTCGCGAGCGTGCGACAGAGAGATAAGGTTGTGGAGAGGGCCACAGGATTGTGTGACGAGGGTCACACTTTTGGTACTTGTGGCAAGGGGAACAGGAGCTGTGGCGAGGGCCACTGTGTTGGAATTTTATTTTATTTTCTGCCAGAGTCCCATTCTTTCTCATTTCTTCGCCAATTCCTCTTCTTTTCTCATGCGGGCTTAGTGGAATGGAAATACTCGAAACACACTAGAAATATCAACATAATATAACATAAAAAAACTAAAAACGGTAGCATAATTCATGTGAGTCGGATCGAATATGCAATGTAATTCCGTGTTATCAAATTCTCCTACACTCAAACCTTTGCTTGTGCTCAAGCAAATAATCAGTATGATAATCAATTAAAACACGGGTTAAACACAAATACATGACATAACTCAAATTGTACGTGGTTGCGGGGCATTTTTGTTAGAGCGATATTTTTTCAATTTCAGCACTAAGGATACAATCATGACACCAAACCATGAAGAATGATCATAAACCACTCCCTGTGCAAACCAGTCAAGATCATTTAATTATAGATTAACCTAATTCTTTTCATTTCATTTCACCTGTTTTTATTCGAGCGCAATCACATTAAGCCCTTTATCTTTACACACACGTAGAAGAGTAGTCAGTTAGTGAATATGATCCTTTTAAGCATGATGTTCTGGTACATATGGTTGGTAACCCCTTTTATTTTCTCGATTGCAAATTGCGGGGGATCGGATCATAGTTCGCCCTACCAAGTTCAGTACCAGACATCTCTGAACCAACCGACAACGAGATTCTTTGTTATATTTTTGTAGGTTCCACATCTGTTAGATTAAGTGACCAGGTGAGGGTCGCCAAAGTTAATTGGTGCATTCCCTATTTTATAATGGTAAAAGCATGTAACTTATTAATTTTTTAAAATTTTTGGGATCATTCACTTATATTCATCGTCTCTCTATGTATTTTTGTGCTTAAGACGGTGCCAAATGCTAATATAAACTACTCGGGGTTACTTCAAAATACATGTCTAAGATTGGTGATCACATCTCTAAGGATATTGCAATTTTGTTCTTCCAGCTCACAAGCATCATTTAAACAATGGTTAAGAAGCAACTGTGAAAACTTGTTCATCGTATCAACCAGCATTCATGCATTTAATTTCTCAGTTGATAATTTCCTGGCAGATTTTTCAGATGTAGTGGATGCATCTTCCATTGAAGGAGTCGGAGACATAGATAGGGCATTTCCTCCAGCAAGAGATGTAGTAGCCGCTGGTCATTTATTCTCATTGCATCCGGAACCTGAACCACCAATGCATAAGGTATGCAGCTTTTGAGACGTCAATTTGTTTTCCTCTGTAATTTGATCCTCGTCATGAGAAGATCCAGACTCACAATCAATTGGCTTGGTTGGATGTACAATATTATCCTTCATTTTGGTAATATCATCTTCATATAGAAGCTCATAATCATAAGATGGCTTAGAGTGAAAAGGTCAAGCATTCACTATATTGTAATTATCATATGCAAATCTTGTTTCTGAATTTTGTTTCGAGGAAGAACCTGATGAATATGTTCCATGATCAGCAATCTGAATGTGCATTTGGAAGCTGCTGTCACATGGATTTTTGACATTATTTTTGCCCTCAAGAAGAAAACTCTGAGGCTCCCGAATAACCAAAGCATTCATTTCTAGGTACATTTTTCAGGAGGTAAGGCCTCAGAAGATTCATAATAAGAAAAATGAGAAGCAAGAACTCATATCCAGCAAGGTGAGTCTATTAAGGGATTACATCGATCACCAAAACACTCAAAAGATTTATCAACAGAATTAACACCATGAATAGAATTGAGTCCCAAGCCTAAACGACCTGGATTTGGTTGAAGATATTGAAATTCATGTGTTGCTTTATCTTTATAATCCACAACATCCCCTGAATTGTTCATGTCTGAAACCATTGCATTATTTGATGACGAAACATCGTTACTGTCAAAATTCATGTTGAGATTTAAACCAAACCAAGCAGTAACATCCTTTACATTAAAGAATTTTTTGTGTCTAGAGCCTCCATTTGGGACAAAAATGCCAAGGTTTAAATTTGTACCTGATCATGTTATAGATGTCGAAATTGTATCGACTCTTGCTTGTTTATCTTGCTGCCCCAATTGTTTGGCATATACATCAGTATATGAAAAGTGACGGTCCCCTGAATCTACATCTAATAAGGGGCCTCATGATTAGTCTCTAGAGACAATGGAGGATATTGCAAAATTAATTTATGTGAAAAATCAACCGGCATAAGTTTGGTAGGTCTCCACCAGCAAGATTTATCATCAACACAATCCCCACTTGTAGGCAAGCTATGTTTCTCCCAACTAATCGTATATGGACCCTCAATATGACTGACAATTACATCCTGACACCCCGACTTCTTCCTTTCATCATCAACAAATCCAATAAAATTAGTTTCATTCAAACCAAAACCACCCCAAACTCTAATCTGATTCCCTTTACCATTTCCAAAATCCACAAACTGATTAGCAACGATTTGACCCACAAACCCTTGTCCAAACTCATTTGGCTTATCAGCCCTAACTCCAATCTGATTCCCTTTGCCATTCCCAAAATCCACAAATTGATTAGCAACTGTTTGACCTGCAAACCCTAATTCAATCAGCTTATTAACATAATCACCTTCCAAGGCGGTAAAACCCAAAAAGAAAGACCAGTCATCAGGAACAACCAAAATAGAATCACGATCTTGATGAACCCCATATGAATTGAAATATTGTTGGGGTTCATATTGGATAAGTGAAGGTGAAAGGTGGTTGTTGATGTGGTGTGTATCCATGGCAATAATACAAACTTGGTGATGATGATGCAACATGAGTGTTGGAATAAAAATGTATAAAAATTTCCCATGGAAAAGATAGAAATGAGGGTGTGGTAGGAGTAGTGTTCATGGCGGAGTAAAATTGGTATGCCATGTAAGCGATTTTTGTGTTCAAGAATGAAAACAACGAATGATAGGATGTTAATTCAGGAACCCTAAGAAACTATGAAAACAACTATAAATCTAGAAAAAACATTAAAACCAAACTAAGGAAATAGGGAATAAAATATAACATTTTTCATTTTTTTATTATTATTCCAAATCTCTCAATGAGAGTACATATATAGAGTTAGTAATCGATAATAGAGTAAAAGGCTCAAAACTAAAAAGCTCAACTAAATAATAAAAGCCTAACTAAATTAAATTAACTTCTAACTTAAATATTTAGATTGACTAAAATTACCTCTATGATCTTATCACATTGCTTGCTTCACTTGCCTCTTTCATAGTCATTATGGAAGATTTTTCTGCCTATAACTGGTTACAACGTATAGGTCACCTGTTACAGCCTGAATTTGCAATTTTCTCCAAACTACAGTTGTACTGATCTTGCAGCCTGTTACTACATTCTTCTTATGTAATCATGACCAAGAGAGTGTTCTACTCATCAAACACTTGTCTTGCAACCTTGACTCCTCCAATTGAGATTCCTTCTTGTTTGCATTGCACTCGTAAAATTACTGAACTTTTGAAAAATAAAGCAACACATCTTGCTCTTGCCAATCCTTCTCCTTTAACCTCTAGAGTTTCTTTGACCATCATTCTTATTGTAGCCGCTCTCACCCTTTTGACGAGTCGAATTGTAGAAACTTTGGGACTCATTTCCACCAAAATTATGGAAATCCCCTCTACTCTTCATAGGCCGTTATCCTTTTGATTTCTTGTCTTTCTCGTTGAAACGATCTTGCAAAGCAATATCCCCATTTTCCTTATCATAATTTCTCTCCTCCATTTTCTGATCACGTGCCTCAAGAGAGCTTTGTAGCTCCCGTTTTCTCATTGTCATAGGATCCATCAATTTCTCAATCGTTGCGACTATGTTATCGAATCTTACTATCAAACAATGCAAGATTTTTTTGATAACATACGGCTCCGTGATCGTTTCTTCGTATGCTTTTACTTAGTTCACTAATTGAGTAATTCTTGTCGAAAAATTGTTGATGGTCTCCTTCTCCTCCATTTGGATCAACTCAAGTTAAAGTTTGTGAGTTTATAACCTCACAACCTTCACCTTGTCAACCCCTGCACATGCCTTCTCTAAGATTTCCCCTACTTGCTTTGAGGAGTCACAATCACCAACTTTTTCAAAATTATCGGTATCAAGACCTTGATGGATTAAAAACAACGCCTTAAAATCTTTCTTCTTTTCTTGCTCATGTGTTGCTCGTTGTGCATCTGTTACACCTTCGACAAGAGGAATCACACAACAATTCTTGATCACTTCAAGAACATCTTGATAGTCAAATAGCACTTTTGTTTGTTTGCATCATTTATCATAATTATCTGCATCAAAGATGAGTAGGTTTGCAGAGATTCTTTCATTGGAAACAAATTCATGTTCCACACTACTTGTTTGATGATCGATCCAGACTCTATACCAAATGTTAGAATTTGAAACCACAAGACTAGCGAAAATGGAATAATTGAGTGTGGAGAGGGAGAGAGTGAGAGAATAGAGAAAGTATATCTGAGAGTGAGAATACACATTATCACTGATTGATATACCACTTAAGTATTTATACAAATTTACGGCTGATTGAGACACACAAGTAACAAAATTGAAAAACTGAAACTAATTGTCTGTTACCGATTACGCCAGACTTGTAACCGATTATACTTGTTCTTAAAAAACAATTTCAACACATTGATAACCTGTTACCAAAACGAGTAATGATACGAGTACTTCCCTAAAAGCTAAAAATATTACATCATGTAATCGATTATAAGAACGTAGTAATCCTACATTTGAATAATGTATGTTTAGAAAGAAAAAAAAATCCTGTCCACCCCAAATTTAGAGTTTCAAGGTATTAATCATTAAGCCCACTGCTATATGTTGTTTTAAAATTGTTACTCCTATTAGGTTAGTATCGATTTAAATGAAGTCATACTTCAAAACAAATCTTTTATACACTTTTAATGTGATTTCCAAGAAGACTCCAGCTATAGTTAGGTAGGTAGTAGGAAAATGATTTAAGGCAGACGCATTTGCAAACAGAGTAAGGTAGTAGTATAGGTTAATCATGAATTTTTACTTAAAATAATACACATACTTTTTTTAATAGACTTTTTTTTAGTCCGTTAAAATTCACATCCATACAAATTAAATTTGATGTTATTTAAAATTGTGCAAAATATGTAATTGACAAAACCTTATTATAGTAAACTTAATTATACTATTCCCTCTTTTCGATAATGAAGGATTTATTTGTAAAGGAAAAAAGTTTTATGAAATAAACTATACTTACAAATTTTTAACAATTTAATTAATTAAACTTATTTTAAAAAACAGTTTGAACATTTCTAAATCTTTTCAATCAAACCAATTTTTTACAAGAAAATCAAACTGTACTGACAGACAACATTAAGCGTTTGGAGAAGCGCTTATGTTGGAAGCTCTTCGTATTTTTCCATTTTTCCGTAGGTTTTCACGATGACCTTTTGGTTCACTAATGTTTCACGCAACTTATATTCCTGTTGCATGTTATTGCTTTTATCCCTCTTCTTTCTATTTTTTTAATTTTTAATTTTTTATAAAATTATATATAATAATAATAATAATAATAATAATAATAATAATAATAATAATAATAATAATAATAATAATGACACAAGATAAGTAATGTTAAGTAAATAAAACTAGGCTTAAATGCATCTTTGGTCCCTGTAAGTTAGCGAGTTTTTTATTTTCGTCCCTGTAAGTTTTTTTTGTTGGTATGAGTCTCTATATCTTACTTTTTGCTTGCGGTTTAGTCCCTAAAGCCAAAATCCGCAGGAAAATCTGCAGGTTTTCCTGCGAATTTTCCTGCGGATTTTGATTTTATGGGCTAAAACAAACACGAAAGTGAAATATAGGGACTCAGACCCAGAAAAAAAAAACTTACAGGGACGAAAATAAAAAACTCGCTAACTTACAAGGACCAAAGGTTCATTTAAGCCATAAAACTATATTAAAAAGAATAGAGAATTTCTTTACCCACCTCCTAATCTTCTTGGTCACCTCTGGTGAATTTACTAAAATATCCCCTGTTTCGGAAATACATCTCCGAAAAAGTGCTTTTATTGGAAAAAAAAGGTGTTTTCGGAAATGTATTTCCGAAAACGTGTTTTTTTTATGAAAAACACTGATTTCGGAAATGTATTTCCAAAATAAAGTTGTTTTCCAGAAAATTGGTGTATTCGGAAGTTCATCTTCGAATTCGCCCCCCTTGGAAGAATTCAGAAATGTACTTCCGAAATAAGGTCTGAACAGAATAAAAATAACAAACAATAACGATTCGCTTTATTTAATCGGATGAAGATTACATCGATCACATTACATAAGATTAAAGTTACATATTGTTAATCACGGGTAGGTGAGGATGAGTCAACATTTTGATAACATCGTCCCTCGATCTTTGAAGCTTCGCGTCCAACTCGGTCGGACCCTTCGAAGAAAATCGGTCGAAAGTTGTCCACAAAACCGCTAAATCTTCGTCGTTCTTGATCTCAAATGGTGTGAACTCAACGTCTTCGTCGTCGTTAAGCAATGGCGAGCGGTACTCGAGCTTGACAACCTTTCGATTTTCCGGATATTGAAATAGCGTGTTGAGCGACGTTATTAACTACGCAAATGGCGTATCGCGCGAGAAGCAGAATTGGAACGACATCGGGTAGCTAGTGGTGAGGTAGAGGAATTCCAGATGGGGGTAGGTTTGTGTCATTTGTGTTTTCTGGTGTAAATCAATTGGGAGAATAGAATTTGGCCCTTAAATCGATGTTCCATAACCGTCTTGCTCCGACCGAACGATGTTTGAATTTCATTTTGTTGATTTTGGAGCATTTGGTTCACGGTGTCCCATCCCCGACACAAATCTCCCTTGCTATCACCCAATCACCTCTTCAAGACCGCATGTGCGGATTCAACTCGGTTAGTCGTGATGCAACCAAGATGTCTAACTCGATTCGTCTAAGCGCACACAACTTTTTCCTTGACTTTGTCAAGAATGGTGGATTCGACGTAATGACAAAAAGTCTTAATGGAATCGCACAAAGACCTAAAGTGTACTTATTTCTCGGTATACACCTCTTCGGAGTGTGCATCTAAAATCTCCCTCCATGCCGCCATTATTCTCTCCACAACAACACCGACTTTGATAACTTTACCGTTTTCATCCGACCTATCTTTTGTCCCAACCGCGGGTTTCAACTTACTTCTCACATTGCAAGTTATGTGATACCGGCAAAGTAACGCGGTCGATGTCGGGAAGACGGTATCGACCGTATTCATCAAAGCATTGTCCCGGCCGGTAACAATGACGTTTGGCATAACCTTTTGATCAACTAACAAAGACTTGCATATTCCCAATGCCCATGTAAAGTTTTCTTCTTTTTCACACTCCAAAAAAGCAAACCCGACCGAATAAGGCTTGTCCGTCGAGGTCACACCGACTATCTCTAGAAGAGGAAGCCTATATTTGTTTGTCTTGTAAGTCGAATCCATGACAAGAACGATTGGAAATGTGTTGAACAATTTGATACTTTCGGGATTAGTCCAAAAAATATCACGCACCGTAACTTTGTCCTCGGACGCTCGGAAGCTTGACACGTATTTGTTATCGCCTAATAGTTTTAAAAGTTGTTGCATTTCCGACCGAGGGCCCATTTTCAAAACTTTAAAATTGTGTCGTTCATTGTAAACTTGCTTGATATTTGAAACGTAGATAAAACATAGCAAATGTCTAAGATAATTTGAAATGTTGAATTGCGATAAATAATATAGAAGGGAGGGAGTATATAAAATGTCAAAAAAATTTATGAAGTTTTTTTTAGTTGAATTGATAAAACAAGTAGCATAGTGTTCAAATGCTCGTGGGTTCAATTAATATAGAAAATGGAAAGTCATGGTTTAATATTTTCTCAATTTTTAAAACAATTATAACTTATCTGTATAAATAGATGAGTCTTAGCAGTGATTGTTCTCTAAACTTCATTGCAGGCATTTCTCACTCATTCAAAAGGTTTTCGTGATGGCTAGTGAATTATTTGAGATGAAAAAACCAATTCATTTTTTCAAAATCATAGTTATTCAAAGTCTTCATCAAGAAAAGCTAGTAAGCCTAAGCCTTAGATTATTTCTTGAAGTTATAATCTATGTTTCTATATTTTATCACATCATTGTGTTATGTTACTTTCTATTTGGCAACTCGATAGGTAATTTTATGAGTTCTATTATGCATGGATATTAATCTGGTATAATTCATTGACAGATGATACCAAGAAGGTTTGTGAAGAAATATGGAGAATATCTTCCAAAAGCTATATGTCTAAAGACTCCTAACGGTGCATATTGGAAACTAAGTTTGGTAAAAAGTGATGGCAAGATATGGTTTGAAAAGGGTTGGAAAGAATTTGCAGAGTATCATTCTCTATCTCATGGCCATCTTCTTGTTTTCAAATACCAAAAAACTTCCCATTTTGAAGTAAGAATCTTTGATAAGAGTGCTTTAGAAGTAAACTATTCTATCAAAAGAATTGAAGCTAATAATAAAGAAGATTGTAGAGCAACTCAAAAGAGAAAAGCTTATTCCTCCTTTGAAATTGGAAGCACTAGTTGTGTCAAAAAGCCCAAAGGTAAAAATCTTATGGAAATGGAAAGACATTTTTATCAACATGAAATATGTGCCTCATGTTGTTCATGTTTTTGCAGGAAAGCGCGGGAATACAACACTTGAAAGAGCGAAATCATTCAGAACATGTAATCCATCTTTTATTGTTGTCATGGGTGCATCATACGTTGAACACCATTTTCTTTTGGTAAGCTGCAAATAAACATTTAAGCCTAGTTTATATAATAAAGGATAATTAAAGAAGATGAGAATTTTAAGAGATAGTTAGTGAAAGGATTAGTATCTATTCATTAACATTTTACTCTTTTTTTTCTTCACGCAGAGTATACCATCTGAATTTGGTAAGAAAAACTTTGATTTGGATATGAAGAGAGGGTATATTTGTTTTCAGGTATCAAACAATGAAAAAACTTGGCCTGCAAAGTACACAAGGAGGATATCCAATAAAGGAAGAATAAAGTTTGAAATCACAGGTGGATGGAAGAAATTCTCAGAGGACAATAATTTGAAAGTTGGTGATGCATGCAATTTTGAGCTCATTCTTAAAACTAATATGACCTTCCTTGTTCACATTTTTAGAGAGACATCAATTGTTCAACTTTCCAGATGAAAAGAAAAGCTGCAGAAGGATAGAGAAAAGGATGGAAATCACCACCACAATCACCACCAAGGAATTTTAGTTGTTTTGAATGAAGCTTTATTAACATTGCATGTATTTAGTGCATGCATGTAAGCACTAGTAGTCTACTGCCTGTAACCAAGGAGCATTTCAACTTTTATTTTGCATTTTTTAAACCTGTTATTTTGCATTTCTGGATATTACTCTTAGTATCCCAAACAAGAATGAAGATCAATCGGAAAAATATAACACTTCATAAAAATTACATGCGATTTAATTGAAGGGGAAAATCTAAACAAATAATTCTACTTTCAAGATGGGCCTCTTTCTAGTTTTTTTTATTGTTTTGAAAAGTGGGTACCTTACTTTGACGATCAAAGATGAGAAGTATAAGGTTTTTAAAGAACTTTTTAAGTACCTTGATTTGATATTTGTAGTCATTACAAAATTAGCATCCCAATGCTTTAAGTTAGTATGAGAGTGAGATGAAGTGAAATGAAATTTGAATTTGAATTACTTGTGAATCACGGGTTTTTCTCTTTATATAGTAAAGTGGTTAAAATCGCCCGTGGAACTGGCGCGGCGTAGTATGCGGAGGACCTTTCAATTGATCCAGACAATATAAGATGATTTAAAAAGGGGAGATCATCTATCTTTCTATTCGGTGTATGATTCAGTGTGTCATTTGTAATACTCCAAATTTAATTAATTATTTAATTAAATTATTAAGGAGTTATTTATCAGAATTTAGTTGGAATTGGATTTGTCGGTAGTATTTTAAGAGACTAATTGGATTGATATGTTGATCGGAATTATTAAGATAAAGTTGGATTATTTAGTCGGTTAATCGGAGAATTAATAAGTTGATTTTTGTCGAAGAAAAGAAATAATATTAGTAATAATATTATTATTTTATTTGGTTTAGTCATGGTGTGGTATATATATATATATATATAGTGATGTAGAGGTGTACGTTTAGTAGGCCCATTAAGAAAATAATAGTAACTATATTATTATTATTTGATTTATTGGATTAAAAGGAAAAATATTAGGTTTTACTGAGCATAGAGAAATAAGGGTTTTGGAAGTTGTTGGAAAACAGATCGCGAAACGAAGTTGCCGACAAAGAGGAACGAGGTTTTGAGCAGAAGAGGAATCGATTGAGGATTTGCTGGGAAAAGGCAAAGAGGACAAAGGCTTGCACTTGATCGGATATTAAAGGCGATCTCCAATCCAAGGAAAGGGTGGGGTTCGATGAATCTGATAACCAGGATAATGATAATTAGTATGCGAGGTTGGGTCTCATAATTTGATGCCATGGACGTGTTGTTCTTGTTGTTTTTGTGATAATTAATTCTACGGATTATTGAATTGGATAATTGTTGGTTATGTCGATGGTACTGAAATAATTTATTACCTATGTTGTTGTTTCAATGTGTTGAGAAAAATCAAATTATAGATCAAAGAATTATTGCTGGAAATATTGTTGTATTGAAATTGCGTGATTGATTGAGTTGTTACTGGATAATATATGAATGGATGGGAAGATTGGGCAAATTACATGGAGACGATCGCCCTAGATGAATAAAAGGAGAAAATCCTCACCATATAAGGGTGGAGGCGGGCGTCTCCAAGGGCATGGGATGAGGGGACGGGCGTCTCCCTTGGTGGTGGGTCGCACAAGTTTGAGTTTTGTGTGTTTGTCACGTGCTTGAGTAGTCTGTGGCATAGATAGTTCATATTTTAGGTACCTTGGCCATGTGTTAGTATATTGTGATTTAATACATAACGTAGTAGCATTATAATATAACTCAGTAAATTAATAGAGTCACATATTTAATAGAATCAGTATTTCATGGGAATACTAATACTGAGTAGGAATATTTTAGTAGGAATGTTGTGCTAGTTTCAAAGTGAGAACTTTATTAGCAGTAGCAGAATAATTGTTTTATGAAGTAGAAACAGTAGTAGTAGAGTAATTTAATAGTAGCAATTGTAATAGAACAATAGAAGCTATCAGCAAAATTGGTCTATAGCAAGAAAGTATTTATAAGAGAAATTGAATATAGTAGAAGGAATTAGCAAATAGTAGGTCTTTGGTAGGAAATAATATAATTGCAGAAATTATATTTAAGTAGCAAAGTGGGATTTGATGTCAAATTTGGTTGTTAATAGTTAGACAAAGGAAAATAACAGTGCCAGTAATTTTAATAGAACTGATATATAACAGAGGTGAAGTATTTTGGAGATAGGGTGGAATTTAATTAGTAGTTTTGTTTAGTAGCCAAAGAATAATTAACCAGTAATAATGATGGAATAATGAAACAGTACTGAAATTAGTCAAATTGGTAGAATTAAGCGGTATAAGTAATTAACCAGAATTAGTTGGGATCTGTCAGGATAGTTTGTATAGTTTAGTAGGTATTCCTGGTTGGTTTTTTTGGCGGTAATTGTGTCGATTAAGTTGGTTTGCGGGTATAGTTAATTAAGTTGTCTGTCCCGGTTTAGGGGCGCGTTAAGTTGCAGGTCATATGACTAGTGTTGAATGAATTAAGTTTATGACAAATATGTTGTTGTTATGTAGTTAATGTTGATACAGGTGTATGACTATGGTCAGTGTTGAAGCGATGTTGAGTACCATTTATATTGGTACAGTGTGGATAAGTTGTTGTGTTGTATAGTTGATTGTTATTGTTTGTGAGTTGTTGCATTCATTACATTTGCATACTAAGTTGGCTTGGATTGTCAAGTTTTTATGTTGGGGCTATGCTCACCAATTTGGTCTGGATTGGAAAAATTAAGTTGAAGGCTTATGCCTTGTTGAATGCCTCGATAACCTGGCATGTTTTAAATTGGGAGTTCTGCCCCAATGATACCACATGCATATGCACAGTTGAGTCACATTCAAGTTGCATATGTGTAGTTATTGTTGTTATCGTGTTGTTGATTGAATCAATTATTGTTATTAAAGTTGTCATTATTGCTATGTTGTTGTGATTATCAAGTTGTTGTTTTGTTGCTGTTAATAAGTTGATGTAATTATTAAGTTGTTATTTTGTTGTTGTCATGAAGTGGTAGAAGTTGTATTGATTCTAACCGAATATATTGATTATCATTCTTCTGTTTATAATTTTTGATATATCTCCCTTTCTGCTGATGTTTCCCCTACCATGGGAAATGGACAGGTACTCAAGTATAGCTGTGGATGTTGAATTATTTTTATGAAGTCGTTAAGTTTCCTATTGATAAGTCAAGAGGGTCTTGCTCTGATACGTAGCACTCGGGGGGGGGGGAATGTTTGTCTATGTCGTTTTAGTTGTAGTTATTACTATTGTATTTTTAAGTTGAATAATATTAAAAGTATCATGATGTTTCAGTATGTTTTATGTGGATGAAGATGATCAGTTGTGTAAAGTTGTATAATTATGAATTCCGCTGCTTAGTAAATAAAAGGCTATTTTGTTTGAAAGTTGTTCTAAGTTGTTATGTGATCCTCCGAAATTAAAAGTGATATGTATCTGATCTGATTGTGTTGTTAATGTTGAAACGTGACATCCCATGTGGAGTATGCAATTTTAAAATACTCTATTTTTTTGTTATATTTTCCGGGTAGAATTTAGGTGTTACATTAGTGGTATCAGAGCAGGTCGGTCCGTCCGGCAGAGTTTGTATAATGTTGTGTATCCCTTTGTATGCGACAAGTGTGTACCACACTTTCGGTACTTGTTGTCTTTCTAATTACTTGTTGCAGAAGTTTGTTTGGAGCTAAGTGGGGGAGAAGTGGTACTTCTCGGTTATGCTTCGGTTGTAAGTTGTTGGTGCAATGTACTGCTTAAGGAGACAATACAAGTATTGTCTGAGCTTGTTGACATGGAATAAAGGTTCTGGTTGTTTTAGAAGCTTGGAGCATCTGTAGAAGGAGAATGACCAAGAATTGTTGATGTTTACTCCTCGAGGGATGGGGAGCAATGTAGCAGTTGTTGATCTACAAGTATGGGGCAAATTCCTGACGTTTCTGAAAGGTAACTGCTAAGGACAATTATTATAAGATAGAATTTAGAAATTCGTTGTGTTCAGTCTTGTTGATGAATTGTGAAGTAATATGTAGCTGCAGGACGTCGGCGTTAGCAGGTTCAGATGGTTTTGCAAGTGGTTAAAGTATGGTACTTTTGGTGACGTAAGTATAATTTCTAAAGGAACACTATTATAGTTGGTTATGATGGTTATACTCCATTATGATTGTAGACTCTTTATTGACAAATTGAGGACTTGATCACCCTTAATCTCTTGTTGATAGTAGACAGAATCGTGTTGGACGTTATAAACTTATCTTGCTATCTTATGGTGCGTAAAGTGATGGATGCTAAAGAAGGGATGCAACTTAGTTGAAGCTTGTGAATCATATTAGTCGATAGAAACTCTAATAACGAACGGTGAATTAAGATGGATGATCAGAGTTGCGCAGCTGAAGCGTGATGTGCCAGATGTATTGTGTTTTCTTGTGAATAGTGCTGATTGTAATAGGATGTTCTTGTAAGTTATTGGTAGATAATGAGTTGTGTGGCTATTAGTCGAGTTATGTTATTAAGTTGGTATTATAATAATTTAGTTGTTGTTGCGGCAATAGTGTTGTTGGTTACCGTAGATAATGAATAATACTTTAAATATTACGAGGTTGATTAAGTTGGCTATTTTGAGTAGCACGATGAAATGAATGGAGTTGTTGGTGCTTCGTTGGTGAAGGACACCTGAGTATGGAAATAAGAATTGTGTATGTGTTTGTTGATGAATATGTTACTGAGGATGATGATGTGAGATTGTATAACCAAATGTAAGCGAGTGGTAGTTGTTACTACCTTGTAAGTTGATGTTTTAGGATATTGTTGAGTGGTTAGTGAGTTACTAACGGTTATGTCGTGAAGGTGTTGCACGACTAGCAGGTATGTATTGGGGGAGAGTTGTAACACCCCGAATTTAATTAATTATTTAATTAAATTATTAAGGATTTATTTATCAGAATTTAGTTGAAATTGGATTTGTCGGTATTATTTTACGAGGCTAAATGGATTGATGTGTCGATCGGAATTATTAAGATAAAGTTGGATCATTTAGTCGGTTAATCGGAGAATTAATAAGTTGATTTTTGTCGAAGAAATAGTATTAGTAATAATATTATCATTTAATTTGGTTTAGTCGTGGTGTGGTGTATATATATAGCAATGTGGAGGTGTACGTTTAGTAGGCCCATTAAGAAAATAATAGTAATTATATCATTATTATTTAATTTATTGGATTAAAAGGAAAAGTATTAGGTTTTGCTGAGCACAAAGAAATAAGGGTTTTTAGAAGTTATTGGAAAACAGATCGTGAAACGAAGTTGCCGACAAAGAGGAACGAGGTTTTGTGCAGATGAGGAATCGATCGAGGATTTGCTGGGAAAAGGCAAAGAGGACAAAGGCTTGCACTGGATCGGTAATTAGAGGTAATCTCTAATCCAAGGTAACGGTGGGGTTGAGTCGCATAATTTGATGCCATGGATGTGTTGTTGTTGTTTTTGTGATAATTAATTCTACGGATTGATTTAATTGGATAATTGTTTGTTGTGTCGATGGTACTGAAATAATTTATTATCTATGTTTCTATTTCATTGTGTTGAGAAAATTAAAATTGAAGATCAAAGAATTATTGCTGGAAATATTGTTGTGTTGAAATTGCGTGATCGATTAAGTTGTTACTGGATAATATATGAATGGATTGGAAGACTGGGCAAATTACATGGAGACGATCGCCCTGGATAAATAAAAGGAGAAATTCCTCTCCATATAAGGGATGAGGCGGGCGCCTCCAGGAGCCATGGATGAGGGGACGGGCGTATCCCTTTGTGGAGGGTCCCACAAGTTTGAGTTTTGTGCGTTTGTCACGTGTTTGAGTAGTCTGTGGCATAGATGGTCCATATTTAAGGTACCTTGGCCATGTTTTAGTATATTGTGATTTAATATCTAACGTAGTAGCATTATAATAATTCAGTAAATTAATAGAGTCAGAGATTTAATAGAATCAGTATTTCATAGGAAAAATAATACCGAGTAGGAATATTTTAGTAGGAATTTTATGCTAGTTTCATAGTGGGAACTTTATTAGCAGTAGTAGAATAGTTGTGTTATGAAGTAGAAACAATAGTAGTAGTAGTTGTAGTAGTAGTAGTAGTAGTAGTAGTAGTAGTAGTAGTAGTAGTAGTAGTAGTAGTAGTAGTAGTAGTAGTAGTAGTAGAATAATTTAATAGTAGCAATTGTAATAGAAAAATAGAAGCTAGCAGCAATCACTGGTCTATAGCAAGAAAGTATTTTGTAACAGGAATTGAATATAGTAGAAGAAATTAGTAGATAACAGGTCTTTGGTTGGAAATAATATAATTGCAGAAATCAGGTTTTAGTGGCAAAGTGGGATTTGATGTCAGATTTGGTTGCTAATAGTTAGACCAAGGAAAATAACAGTGCCAGTAATTTTAGTATAACTGATATATAACAGAGGTGAAGTATTTTGGGGACAGGGTGGAATTTGACTAGTAGTTCTATTTAGTAGCCAAAGAATAATTAACCAGTATTAATGATGGAATAAGGAAACAATACTGAAATTAGTCGAATTGGTAGAATTAAGCGGTATAAGTAATTAACCGGAGTTAGTTGGGATCTGTCAGGATAGTTTGTATATTTTACTAGGTATTCCTGGTTGGCTTTGTTTGTGGTAATTATGTCGATTAAGTTGGTTTGCGGGTACAATTAATTAAGTTGTCTGTCCCGATTTAGGGGCGTGTTAAGTTGCAGGTCTTATGACCAGTGTTGAACGAATTAAGTTAATGACAAATATGTTTTTGTTATGTAGTTGTGGTTGATTAAGTTGTATGCCTATTGTAACAGCCCGTTTTTATGGTATTTATTTTATTATAATATTTTATTCTCTTTGGTGTGTTAATTAATTATTTAACCGTTATGAGATTTAATTATTAATTTAATTAATTAAACTTGAATGCTTTTGTGTGTAATAGAATTAATTAAGTTATTGGAGAAGTTAGATTAATTGGGCCTATCTATTGGAGTGATAAGCAATTAGGGGGTGTTATTAATTTTAAAGCCTAATATAATAAATAAAGATAGTAAGAGAGGAAATAAGGGGTAGAAGCATCATTGTCATTTTCGTTTTCAAGAATAGAAGTGGAGGAGAGGAACAAGAAGAGGAAAGCTAGGGTTTTGGAGGAGAAATCAAGAGGTAAGGGGGAGAATCCCTAATCATTGTGGGCTAGTATAATGGGGTAATTGGTAGATTAACATCTATATTTATCCATAGTTAATCTTATAAAATGTGTGGTTTATTTTCTGTTTAGTATAGTAGAATCTGTTGATAAATTGAAATTGAAAAAAAAATGCCGGAAATGAGTGTTCCTGTGTTCATATAATTTTGAGGATGGAAATGAGACACCGGATGATGTCACACATAGCATTGGTGACGGACGGAGTGTATGCTGGACAGCGACACTGTTTAACGTATTTACTAGAAACCGTGTCCGTTTCATTCTCTGCATATTCGCTACAGTGACTAGCTTTAGTCACATGGCCACATGAACTAACATTCTTTTTTTATTGAATTAAAAACGCCCTGTTGCTGAACTATTGGTCAATTAGAAACGTGAAGCACCAATACCCTTAGAGCATCTCCAATGGTGCAACCCATTTTTGGGTTCTTTATGGGTCCCACTAGCCACATCATCTTAAAATAATTTTTATAATTTTTATTTTAATTGTATAATTCTAAAAAGTTATTATTGGGCCCACAACTTTACCTCATAAACTAATTTGATTGGGTACCACAATTTTTTCATAGTTGCATTGCAATGCAATGGTACTATGATGTGGCATGTCTAGGTGGAGAACTTATTAGAAGGAACTACCATTGGAGATGGTCTTAGTGAATAGAAAGTGCTACTGCTACTAGTTATTGGTCCAATTAATTTAAAACGTGAGCCACATCTTATTTATGGATAGGAAATGCTACTGTTAGCATCTTAGTCAAACAAAAATGAAAACCACACTACACCTTATTGATAGAAATATAGAATAGATATATACATACATAGGTAAATTAGTAAATGGGCATAGTTGGATGAAATTGATTCTATGTTAAAACAGTATATTTCTAATAGATATAATATAGGGATGTGCTTATATTATGGTTAAAAAATTAATCTCATGAGTAGCTAAATGGCAAAAGAAATCCTAATGATATGTTAGTTTAATATGAAGTGAGTAAATCACATAAAATTGACAAATTGCGAGTTAGCATGTGATAGTACTAATTACTAGTAGTAATTGAAATGGTGGATTGAAATTGTGTGTTGATTATTATATGTGAATAATGCTTATGTGATGAGAATGTTGTGTACAATATTGTGGATAATTCATAGAGTGGATTATTGTGATATGCTAAATATTAAGATGGTAGAGATGATCTTAATTGCATATGTTTGTTAACATTGTACATACATTCATATCATGGTGTGCCTTGAAACAAAGGTGGTTTGCTTTGAAACAAAAGCGAGGCTTAGATTCTAGAGTGAATCGGAGGCGGTAGACTATATGTTTACATTTTGGTGGGCTTTGGTCTTGTCCGGATCGGAAGCGTGGCCTAGATTCTAGATATTGAATCGGGAGGCGGTGAAACTTTGGGTTCACAATTCGGTACCACATGCATAGCGTCACATATCTTGCATTGAGTCACATTAAAATTATACGATAATTGAATATATGAAGTTGATGTAGTTGTGATATGTGTATGAGTTAGATAATTGAAACGAGTGAGGTTTGAATACATATTTGATTAAATGTGTGAATATGTGATAATTACGGTTGTGTACATAATTGAGAATATAATAGTAGAATTGAAATATTATACTCTTTAAGCTTATTGTATAATTGATAACATGTGAAAAATGGGTTGATTACTGTTATCTACATGGTTATACATAGTATGATTAATTACTAGAAGCGTTGATTTAACCATTATATTCCGTTATACTTTCTTCATAATGGTTCGTATTCTCACCCTTCTGTTTTAATGTTGCCCTCGTTTGGCGACATGCAGGTTCTGGAGTTTAGTAGCCGCGTGCGATTTAGCCGGAGGTTCTTGCTTGGTTATTGGAGACTAGGTAGTGAGTCGATGCTCTGGTCATGTAACACTGGGTAGACTAGGTGTATTGAACTCATGTTATATTTGCTCATGTATTATGCTATGACTTGTGAACTTTTGTTGGCTACTTGTCGTTTTGAGAGACTTATAAGCCAAACATTCTGATTTTATCTTATGTTGAATTGAGACCCTTAGTCAATGTATGATCATGGTATGGGACATGAATCATTATGAATCACATGAGTATCATATTTTCCGTTGTGAATGCATATCCAGGTTAAATTGTGATTTTATATTGAGTGTTATTAAAATGACCAGGTATATTGTGTTGTGTAGATAAATGCTGTCAGTTTTTTTGGGGTTTTTAGTTCTACTAAAAACATCGATGTGACGTCCTTTTGAATTATATGCATGCTATTCTCTGATTATATGTTAACTATATTGGGGTAGTAAAAAGGGGTGTTACACCTATGACCAGTGTTGAAGCGATGTTGAGTACCTCTTTTATTAGTACAATGTGGATAAGTTGTTGTGTTGTGAAGTTGATTGTCATTGTTTGTGAATTGTTGCATTCATCATTACATTTGCATACTAAGTTGGCCTGGATTGACATGTTTTTATGTTGGAGCTATGCTCACCATTTTGGCCAGGAATGGAAAAATTAAGTTGAAGGCTTATGCCTTGTTGAATGCCTTGATAACCTGGCATGTTTTAAGTTGGGAGTTCTGCCCCAATGATACCACATGCATATGCACAGTTGAGTCACATTCAAGTTGCATATGTGTAGTTATTGTTGTTATCGTGTTGTTGATTGAATCAATTATTGTTATTAAAGTTGTCATTATTGCTATGTTGTTGTGATTATCAAGTTGTTGTTTTGTTGCTGTTAATAAGTTGATGTAATTATTAAGTTGTTATTTTGTTGTTGTCATGAAGTGGTAGAAGTTGTATTGATTCTAACCGAATATATTGATTATCATTCTTCTGTTTATAATTTTTGATATATCTCCCTTTCTGCTGATGTTTCCCCTACCATGGGAAATGGACAGGTACTCAAGTATAGCTGTGGATGTTGAATTATTTTTATGAAGTCGTTAAGTTTCCTATTGATAAGTCAAGAGGGTCTTGCTCTGATACGTAGCACTCGGGGGGGGGGGGGGGGGGGGGAATGTTTGTCTATGTCGTTTTAGTTGTTGTTATTACTATTGTATTTTTAAGTTGAATAATATTAAAAGTATCATGATGTTTCAGTATGTTTTATGTGGATGAAGATGATCAGTTGTGTAAAGTTGTATAACTATGAATTCCGTTGCTTAGTAAATAAAAGGCTATTTTGTTTGAAAGTTGTTCTAAGTTGTTATGAGATCTTCCGAAATTAAAAGTGCTATGTATCTGATCTGATTGTGTTGTTAATGTTGAAACGTGACATCCCATGTGGAGTATGCAATTTTAAAATACTCTATTTTTTTGTTAAATTTTCCGGGTAGAATTTAGGTGTTACATTAGTGGTATCAGAGCAGGTCGGTCCGTCCGGCCAAGGTTGTATAATGTTGTGTATCCCTTTGTATGCGACAAGTGTGTACAACACTTTCGGTACTTGTTGTCTTTCTGATTACTTGTTGCAGAAGTTTGTTTGGAGCTAAGTGGGGGAGAAGTGGTACTTCTCGGTTATGCTTCGGTTGTAAGTTGTTGGTGCAATGTACTGCTTAAGGAGACAATACAAGTATTGTCTGAGCCCGTTGACATGGAATCAAGGTTCTGGTTGTTTTAGAAGCTTGGAGCGTCTGTAGAAGGAGAATGACCAAGAATTGTTGATGTTTACTCCTCGAAGGATGGGGAGCAATGTAGCAGTTGTTGATCTACAAGTATGGGGAAAATTCCTGACGTTTCTGAAGGTAACTTCTAAGGACAATTATTATAAGTTAGAATTTAGAAATTCGTTGTATTCAATCTTGCTGATGAACTGTGAAGTAGTATGTAGCAGCAGGACGTCGGTGTTAGCATGTTCAGATGGTTTTGCAAGTGGTTAAAGTATGGTACTTTTGGTGACGTAAGTATAATTTCTAAAGGAACACTATTATAGTTGGTAATGATGGTTATACTCCAATATGATTGTAGACTCTCTATTGAAAAATTGAGGACTTGATCACACTTAATCTCTTGTTGATAGTAGACAAAATTGTGTTGGATGTTATAAACTTATCTTGCTATCTTATGGTGCGTAAAGTGACGGATGCTAAAGAAGGAATGCAACTTAGTTGAAGCTTGTGAATCATATTAGTCGATAGAAACTCTAATAACGAACGGTGAATTAAGATGGATGATCAGAGTTGCGCAGCTGAAGCGTGATGTGCCAAATGTATTGTGTTTTCTTGTGAATAGTGCTGATTGTAATAGGATGTTCTTGTAAGTTATTGGTAGATGATGAGTTGTGTGGCTATTAGTCGAGTTATGTTATTAAGTTGGTATTATAATAATTTAGTTGTTGTTGCGGTAATAGTGTTGTTGGTTACCGTAGATAATGAGTAATACTTTAAATATTACGAGGTTGATTAAGTTGGCTATTTTGAGTAGCACGATGAAATGAATGGAGTTGTTGGTGCTTCGTTGGTGAAGGACACCTGAGTATGGAAATAAGAATTGTGTATGTGTTTGCTGATGAATATGTTACTGAGGATGATGATGTGAGATTGTATAACCAAATGTAAGCGAGTGGTAGTTGTTACTACCTTGTAAGTTGATGTTTTAGGATATTGTTGAGTGGTTAGTGAGTTACTAACGGTTATGTCGTGAAGGTGTTGCACGACTAGCAGGTATGTATTGGGTTTGAATATCGTTGGGTAGTTGTTACTACGAAGGAATAGTAGTCGGGATATTGTCAAATGCTATTTGAGGATCAAAGACTAGATGTGGAATGAAGTTGAGGATGGCGTTGGCGGATAGAATTTTCGAGGACGAAAATATTCTATGTGGGGGAGAGTTGTAACACCCCGAATTTTATTAATTATTTAATTAAATTATTAAGGATTTATTTATCAGAATTTAGTTGAAATTGGATTTGTCGGTATTATTTTACGAGGCTAAATGGATTGATGTGTCGATCGAAAATATTAAGATAAAGTTGGATCATTTAGTCGGTTAATCGGAGAATTAATAAGTTTATTTTTGTCGAAGAAATAGTATTAGTAATAATATTATCATTTAATTTGGTTTAGTCGTGGTGTGGTGTATATATATAGCAATGTGGAGGTGTACGTTTAGTAAGCCCATTAAGAAAATAATAGTAATTATATCATTATTATTTAATTTATTGGATTAAAAGGAAAAATATTAGGTTTTGCTGAGCACAAAGAAATAAGGGTTTTTGAAAGTTGTTGGAAAACAGACCGTGAAACGAAGTTGCCGACAAATAGGAACGAGGTTTTGTGCAGATGAGGAATCGATCGAGGATTTGCTGGGAAAAGGCAAAGAGGCCAAGGCTTGCACTGGATCGGATATAAGAGGTGATCTCCAGTCCAAGGTAAGGGTGGGATTGAGTCGCATAATTTGATGCCATGGATGTGTTGTTGTTGTTTTTGTGATAATTAATTCTACGGATTGATTTAATTGGATAATTGTTTATTGTGTCGATGGTACTGAAATAATTTATTATCTATGTTGGTATTTCATTGTGTTGAGAAAATTAAATTTATAGATCAAAGAATTATTGCTGGAAATATTGTTGTGTTGAAATTGCGTGATCGATTGAGTTGTTACTGGATAATATATGAATGATTGGAAGACTGGGCAAATTACATGGAGGCGATCGCCCTGGATGAATAAAAGGAGAAATTCCTCTCTATATAAGGGTTGAGGCGGGTGCCTCCAAGGCCCATGGATGAGGGGACGGGCGTATCCCTTTGTGGAGGGTCCCACAATGTTAAGTTTTGTGTGTTTGTCACGTGTTTGAGTAGTCTGTGGCATAGATGGTCCATATTTAAGGTACCTTGGCCATGTTTTAGTATATTGTGATTTAATATCTAACGTAGTAGCATTATAATATAATTCAGTAAATTAATAGAGTCAGAGATTTAATAGAATCAGTAATTCATAGGAAAATTAATACCGAGTAGTAATATTTTAGTAGGAATTTTATGCTAGTTTCACAGTGAGAATTTATTAGCAGTAGTAGAATAATTGTTTTATGAAGTAGAAACAGTAGTAGTAGAATAATTTAATAGTAGCAATTGTAATAGAACAATAGAAGCTAGAAGCAAAACTGGTTTATAGCAAGAAATTATTTTGTAAAAGGAATTGAATATAGTAGAAGAAATTATCAGATAACAGGTCTTTGGTTGGAAATAATATAATTGCATAAATCAGGTTTTAGTAGCAAAGTGGGATTTGATGTCAGATTTGGTTGCTAATAGTTAGACAAAGGAAAATAACAGTGCCAGTAATTTTAGTATAACTGATATATAACAGAGGTGAGGTATTTTGGGGACAGGGTGGAATTTGATTAGTAGTTCTATTTAGTAGCCAAAGAATAATTAACCAGTATTAATGATGGAATATGGAAACAAAACCGAAATCGGTCGAATTGGTAGAATTATACGGTATAAGTAATTAACCGGAGTTAGTTGGGATCTGTCAGGATAGTTCGTATATTTTACTAGGTATTCCAGGTTGGCTTTGTTGTGGTAATTATGTCGATTAAGTTGGTATGCAGGTACAATTAATTAAGTTGTTTGTCCCGATTTAGGGGCGTGTTAAGTTGCAGGTCTTATGACCATTGTTGAACGAATCAAGTTTATGACAAATATGTTTTTGTTATGTAGTTGTGGTTGATTAAGTTTTATGCCCATGACCAGTGTTGAAGCGATGTTGAGTACCTCTTTTATTGGTACAGTGTGGATAAGTTGTTGTGTTGTGAAGTTGATTGTTATTGTTTGTTAATTGGTGCATTCATCATTACATTTGCATACTAAGTTGGCCTGGATTGGCAAGTTTTTATGTTGGAGCTATGCTCACCACTTTGGCCTGGATTGGAGAAATTAAGTTGAAGGCTTATGCCTTGTTGAATGCCTCGATAACCTGGCATGTTTTAAGTTGGGAGTTTTGCTCCAATGGTACCACATGCATATGCACAATTGAGTCACATTCGAGTTTCATATGTGTAGTTATTGTTGTTATCGTGTTGTTGATTGAATCAATTGTTGTTATTAAAGTTGTCATTATTGCCATGTTGTTGTGATTATCAAGTTGTTGTTTTGTTGCTGTTAATAAGTTGATGTAATTATTAAGTTGTTATTTTGCTGTTGTCATGAAGTGGTAGAAGTTGTATTGATTCTAACCGAATATATTGATTATCATTCTTCTGTTTATTATTTTCGATATATCTCCCTTTCTGCTGATGTTTGCCCAACCACGGAAAATGGACAGGTACTCAAGTATAGTTGTGGATGTTGAATTATTTTTATGAAGTCGTTAAGTTTCCTATTGATAAGTAAAGAGGGTCTTGCTCTGATACGTAGCACTCGGGGGGGGGGGGAATGTTTGTCTATGTCGTTTTAGTTGTTGTTATTACTATTGTATTTTTAAGTTGAATAATATTAAAAGTATCATGATGTTTCAGTATGTTTTATGTGGATGAAGATGATCAGTTGTGTAAAGTTGTATAACTATGAATTCCGCTGCTTAGTAAATAAAAGGCTATTTTGTTTGAAAGTTGTTCTAAGTTGTTATGAGATCTTCCGAAATTAAAAGTGCTCTGTATCTGATCTGATTGTGTTGTTAATGTTGAAACGTGACATCCCATGTGGAGTATGCAATTTTAAAATACTCTATTTTTTTTGTTAAATTTTCCGGGTAGAATTTAGGTGTTACATTAGTGGTATCAGAGCAGGTCGGTCCGTCCGGCCAAGGTTGTATAATGTTGTGTATCCCTTTGTATGCGACAAGTGTGTACAACACTTTCGGTACTTGTTGTCTTTCTGATTACTTGTTGCAGAAGTTTGTTTGGAGCTAAGTGGGGGAGAAGTGGTACTTCTCGGTTATGCTTCGGTTGTAAGTTGTTGGTGCAATGTACTGCTTAAGGAGACAATACAAGTATTGTCTGAGCTCGTTGACATGGAATCAAGGTTCTGGTTGTTTTAGAAGCTTGGAGCGTCTGTAGAAGGAGAATGACCAAGAATTGTTGATGTTTACTCCTCGAGGGATGGGGAGCAATGTAGCAGTTGTTGATCTACAAGTATGGGGAAAATTCCTGACGTTTCTGAAGGTAACTGCTAAGGACAATTATTATAAGTTAGAATTTAGAAATTCGTTGTATTCAATCTTGCTGATGAACTGTGAAGTAGTATGTAGCAGCAGGACGTCGGTGTTAGCATGTTCAGATGGTTTTGCAAGTGGTTAAAGTATGGTACTTTTGGTGACGTAAGTATAATTTCTAAAGGAACACTATTATAGTTGGTAATGATGGTTATACTCCAATATGATTGTAGACTCTCTATTGAAAAATTGAGGACTTGATCACACTTAATCTCTTGTTGATAGTAGACAAAATTGTGTTGGATGTTATAAACTTATCTTGCTATCTTATGGTGCGTAAAGTGATGGATGCTAAAGAAGGAATGCAACTTAGTTGAAGCTTGTGAATCATATTAGTCGATAGAAACTCTAATAACGAACGGTGAATTAAGATGGATGATCAGAGTTGCGCAGCTGAAGCGTGATGTGCCAGATGTATTGTGTTTTCTTGTGAATAGTGCTGATTGTAATAGGATGTTCTTGTAAGTTATTGGTAGATGATGAGTTGTGTGGCTATTAGTCGAGTTATGTTATTAAGTTGGTATTATAATAATTTAGTTGTTGTTGCGGTAATAGTGTTGTTGGTTACCGTAGATAATGAATAATACTTTAAATATTACGAGGTTGATTAAGTTGGCTATTTTGAGTAGCACGATGAAATGAATGGAGTTGTTGGTGCTTCGTTGGTGAAGGACACCTGAGTATGGAAATAAGAATTGTGTATGTGTTTGCTGATGAATATGTTACTGAGGATGATGATGTGAGATTGTATAACCAAATGTAAGCGAGTGGTAGTTGTTACTACCTTGTAAGTTGATGTTTTAGGATATTGTTGAGTGGTTAGTGAGTTACTAACGGTTATGTCGTGAAGGTGTTGCACGACTAGCAAGTATGTATTGGGTTTGAATATCGTTGGGTAGTTGTTACTACGAAGGAATAGTAGTCGGGATATTGTCAAATGCTATTTGAGGATCAAAGACTAGATGTGGAATGAAGTTGAGGATGGCGTTGGCGGATAGAATTTTCGAGGACGAAAATATTCTATGTGGGGGAGAGTTGTAACACCCCGAATTTTATTAATTATTTAATTAAATTATTAAGGATTTATTTATCAGAATTTAGTTGAAATTGGATTTGTCGGTATTATTTTACGAGGCTAAATGGATTGATGTGTCGATCGGAAATATTAAGATAAAGTTGGATCATTTAGTCGGTTAATCGGAGAATTAATAAGTTTATTTTTGTCGAAGAAATAGTATTAGTAATAATATTATCATTTAATTTGGTTTAGTCGTGGTGTGGTGTATATATATAGCAATGTGGAGGTGTACGTTTAGTAAGCCCATTAAGAAAATAATAGTAATTATATCATTATTATTTAATTTATTGGATTAAAAGGAAAAATATTAGGTTTTGCTGAGCACAAAGAAATAAGGGTTTTTGAAAGTTGTTGGAAAACAGACCGTGAAACGAAGTTGCCGACAAATAGGAACGAGGTTTTGTGCAGATGAGGAATCGATCGAGGATTTGCTGGGAAAAGGCAAAGAGGCCAAGGCTTGCACTGGATCAGATATAAGAGGTGATCTCCAGTCCAAAGTAAGGGTGGGATTGAGTCGCATAATTTGATGCCATGGATGTGTTGTTGTTGTTTTTGTGATAATTAATTCTACGGATTGATTTAATTGGATAATTGTTTATTGTGTCGATGGTACTGAAATAATTTATTATCTATGTTGGTATTTCATTGTGTTGAGAAAATTAAATTTATAGATCAAAGAATTATTGCTGGAAATATTGTTGTGTTGAAATTGCATGATCGATTGAGTTGTTACTGGATAATATATGAATGATTGGAAGACTGGGCAAATTACATGGAGGCGATCGCCCTGGATGAATAAAAGGAGAAATTCCTCTCTATATAAGGGTTGAGGCGGGTGCCTCCAAGGCCCATGGATGAGGGGACGGGCGTATCCCTTTGTGGAGGGTCCCACAAGTTTAAGTTTTGTGTGTTTGTCACGTGTTTGAGTAGTCTGTGGCATAAATGGTCCATATTTAAGGTACCTTGGCCATGTTTTAGTATATTGTGATTTAATATCTAACGTAGTAGCATTATAATATAATTCAGTAAATTAATAGAGTCAGAGATTTAATAGAATCAGTAATTCATAGGAAAATTAATACCGAGTAGTAATATTTTAGTAGGAATTTTATGCTAGTTTCACAGTGAGAATTTATTAGCAGTAGTAGAATAATTGTTTTATGAAGTAGAAACAGTAGTAGTAGAATAATTTAATAGTAGCAATTGTAATAGAACAATAGAAGCTAGAAGCAAAACTGGTTTATAGCAAGAAATTATTTTGTAAAAGGAATTGAATATAGTAGAAGAAATTATCAGATAACAGGTCTTTGGTTGGAAATAATATAATTGCATAAATCAGGTTTTAGTAGCAAAGTGGGATTTGATGTCAGATTTGGTTGCTAATAGTTAGACAAAGGAAAATAACAGTGCCAGTAATTTTAGTATAACTGATATATAACAGAGGTGAGGTATTTTGGGGACAGGGTGGAATTTGATTAGTAGTTCTATTTAGTAGCCAAAGAATAATTAACCAGTATTAATGATGGAATATGGAAACAAAACCGAAATCGGTCGAATTGGTAGAATTATACGGTATAAGTAATTAACCGGAGTTAGTTGGGATCTGTCAGGATAGTTCGTATATTTTACTAGGTATTCCAGGTTGGCTTATTTGTGGTAATTATGTCGATTAAGTTGGTATGCAGGTACAATTAATTAAGTTGTTTGTCCCGATTTAGGGGCGTGTTAAGTTGCAGGTCTTATGACCATTGTTGAACGAATCAAGTTTATGACAAATATGTTTTTGTTATGTAGTTGTGGTTGATTAAGTTTTATGCCCATGACCAGTGTTGAAGCGATGTTGAGTACCTCTTTTATTGGTACAGTGTGGATAAGTTGTTGTGTTGTGAAGTTGATTGTTATTGTTTGTGAATTGGTGCATTCATCATTACATTTGCATACTAAGTTGGCCTGGATTGGGAAGTTTTTAGGTTGGAGCTATGCTCACCACTTTGGCCTGGATTGGAGAAATTAAGTTGAAGGCTTATGCCTTGTTGAATGCCTCGATAACCTGGCATGTTTTAAGTTGGGAGTTTTGCTCCAATGGTACCACATGCATATACACAATTGAGTCACATTCGAGTTTCATATGTGTAGTTATTGTTGTTATCGTGTTGTTGATTGAATCAATTGTTGTTATTAAAGTTGTCATTATTGCCATGTTGTTGTGATTATCAAGTTGTTGTTTTGTTGCTGTTAATAAGTTGATGTAATTATTAAGTTGTTATTTTGTTGTTGTCATGAAGTGGTAGAAGTTGTATTGATTCTAACCGAATATATTGATTATCATTCTTCTATTTATTATTTTCGATATATCTCCCTTTCAGCTGATGTTTGCCCAACCATGGGAAATGGACACGTACTCAAGTATAGTTGTGGATGTTGAATTTTTTTTATGAAGTCGTTAAGTTTCCTATTGATAAGTCAAGAGGGTCTTGTTCTGATACATAGCACTCGGGGGGGGGGGGAGGGGGAATGTTTGTCTATGTCGTTTTAGTTATTGTTATTACTATTGTATTTTTAAGTTGAATAATATTAAAAGTATCATGATGTTTCAGTTTGTTTTAAGTGGATGAAGATGATCAGTTGTGTTAAGTTGTATAACTATGAATTCCGCTGCTTAGTAAATAAAAGGCTATTTTGTTTGAAAGTTATTGTAAGTTGTTATGTGATCCTCCGAAATTAAAAGTGCTATGTATCTGATCTGGTTGTGTTGTTAATGTTGAAACGTGACATCCCATGTGGAGTATGCAATTTTAAAATACTCTATTTTTTTTGTTAAATTTTCCGGGTAGAATTTAGGTGTTACATTAGTGGTATCAGAGCAGGTCGGTCCGTCCGGCCAAGGTTGTATAATGTTGTGTATCCCTTTGTATGCGACAAGTGTGTACAACACTTTTGGTACTTGTTGTCTTTCTGATTACTTGTTGCAGAAGTTTGTTTGGAGCTAAGTGGGGGAGAAGTGGTACTTCTCGGTTATGCTTCGGTTGTAAGTTGTTGGTGCAATGTACTGCTTAAGGAGACAATACAAGTATTGTCTGAGCTCGTTGACATGGAATCAAGGTTCTGGTTGTTTTAGAAGCTTGGAGCGTCTGTAGAAGGAGAATGACCAAGAATTGTTGATGTTTACTCCTCGAGGGATGGGGAGCAATGTAGCAGTTGTTGATCTACAAGTATGGGGAAAATTCCTGACGTTTCTGAAGGTAACTGCTAAGGACAATTATTATAAGTTAGAATTTAGAAATTCGTTGTATTCAATCTTGCTGATGAACTGTGAAGTAGTATGTAGCAGCAGGACGTCGGTGTTAGCATGTTCAGATGGTTTTGCAAGTGGTTAAAGTATGGTACTTTTGGTGACGTAAGTATAATTTCTAAAGGAACACTATTATAGTTGGTAATGATGGTTATACTCCAATATGATTGTAGACTCTCTATTGAAAAATTGAGGACTTGATCACACTTAATCTCTTGTTGATAGTAGACAAAATTGTGTTGGATGTTATAAACTTATCTTGCTATCTTATGGTGCGTAAAGTGATGGATGCTAAAGAAGGAATGCAACTTAGTTGAAGCTTGTGAATCATATTAGTCGATAGAAACTCTTATAACGAACGGTGAATCAAGATGGATGATCAGAGTTGCGCAGCTGAAGCGTGATGTGCCAGATGTATTGTGTTTTCTTGTGAATAGTGCTGATTGTAATAGGATGTTCTTGTAAGTTATTGGTAGATGATGAGTTGTGTGGCTATTAGTCGAGTTATGTTATTAAGTTGGTATTATAATAATTTAGTTGTTGTTGCGGTAATAGTGTTGTTGGTTACCGTAGATAATGAATAATACTTTAAATATTACGAGGTTGATTAAGTTGGCTATTTTGAGTAGCACGATGAAATGAATGGAGTTGTTGGTGCTTCGTTGGTGAAGGACACCTGAGTATGGAAATAAGAATTGTGTATGTGTTTGCTGATGAATATGTTACTGAGGATGATGATGTGAGATTGTATAACCAAATGTAAGCGAGTGGTAGTTGTTACTACCTTGTAAGTTGATGTTTTAGGATATTGTTGAGTGGTTAGTGAGTTACTAACGGTTATGTCGTGAAGGTGTTGCACGACTAGCAGGTATGTATTGGGTTTGAATATCGTTGGGTAGTTGTTACTACGAAGGAATAGTAGTCGGGATATTGTCAAATGCTATTTGAGGATCAAAGACTAGATGTGGAATGAAGTTGAGGATGGCGTTGGCGGATAGAATTTTCGAGGAGGAAAATATTCTATGTGGGGGAGAGTTGTAACACCCCGAATTTTATTAATTATTTAATTAAATTATTAAGGATTTATTTATCAGAATTTAGTTGAAATTGGATTTGTCGGTATTATTTTACGAGGCTAAATGGATTGATGTGTCGATCGGAAATATTAAGATAAAGTTGGATCATTTAGTCGGTTAATCGGAGAATTAATAAGTTTATTTTTGTCGAAGAAATAGTATTAGTAATAATATTATCATTTAATTTGGTTTAGTCGTGGTGTGGTGTATATATATAGCAATGTGGAGGTGTACGTTTAGTAAGCCCATTAAGAAAATAATAGTAATTATATCATTATTATTTAATTTATTGGATTAAAAGGAAAAATATTAGGTTTTGCTGAGCACAAAGAAATAAGGGTTTTTGAAAGTTGTTGGAAAACAGACCGTGAAACGAAGTTGCCGACAAATAGGAACGAGGTTTTGTGCAGATGAGGAATCGATCGAGGATTTGCTGGGAAAAGGCAAAGAGGCCAAGGCTTGCACTGGATCGGATATAAGAGGTGATCTCCAGTCCAAGGTAAGGGTGGGATTGAGTCGCATAATTTGATGCCATGGATGTGTTGTTGTTGTTTTTGTGATAATTAATTCTACGGATTGATTTAATTGGATAATTGTTTATTGTGTCGATGGTACTGAAATAATTTATTATCTATGTTGGTATTTCATTGTGTTGAGAAAATTAAATTTATAGATCAAAGAATTATTGCTGGAAATATTGTTGTGTTGAAATTGCGTGATCGATTGAGTTGTTACTGGATAATATATGAATGATTGGAAGACTGGGCAAATTACATGGAGGCGATCGCCCTGGATGAATAAAAGGAGAAATTCCTCTCTATATAAGGGTTGAGGCGGGTGCCTCCAAGGCCCATGGATGAGGGGACGGGCGTATCCCTTTGTGGAGGGTCCCACAAGTTTAAGTTTTGTGTGTTTGTCACGTGTTTGAGTAGTCTGTGGCATAGATGGTCCATATTTAAGGTACCTTGGCCATGTTTTAGTATATTGTGATTTAATATCTAACGTAGTAGCATTATAATATAATTCAGTAAATTAATAGAGTCAGAGATTTAATAGAATCAGTAATTCATAGGAAAATTAATACCGAGTAGTAATATTTTAGTAGGAATTTTATGCTAGTTTCACAGTGAGAATTTATTAGCAGTAGTAGAATAATTGTTTTATGAAGTAGAAACAGTAGTAGTAGAATAATTTAATAGTAGCAATTGTAATAGAACAATAGAAGCTAGAAGCAAAACTGGTTTATAGCAAGAAATTATTTTGTAAAAGGAATTGAATATAGTAGAAGAAATTATCAGATAACAGGTCTTTGGTTGGAAATAATATAATTGCATAAATCAGGTTTTAGTAGCAAAGTGGGATTTGATGTCAGATTTGGTTGCTAATAGTTAGACAAAGGAAAATAACAGTTCCAGTAATTTTAGTATAACTGATATATAACAGAGGTGAGGTATTTTGGGGACAGGGTGGAATTTGATTAGTAGTTCTATTTAGTAGCCAAAGAATAATTAACCAGTATTAATGATGGAATATGGAAACAAAACCGAAATCGGTCGAATTGGTAGAATTATACGGTATAAGTAATTAACCGGAGTTAGTTGGGATCTGTCAGGATAGTTCGTATATTTTACTAGGTATTCCAGGTTGGCTTTGTTGTGTTAATTATGTCGATTAAGTTGGTATGCAGGTACAATTAATTAAGTTGTTTGTCCCGATTTAGGGGCGTGTTAAGTTGCAGGTCTTATGACCATTGTTGAACGAATCAAGTTTATGACAAATATGTTTTTGTTATGTAGTTGTGGTTGATTAAGTTTTATGCCCATGACCAGTGTTGAAGCGATGTTGAGTACCTCTTTTATTGGTACAGTGTGGATAAGTTGTTGTGTTGTGAAGTTGATTGATATTGTTTGCGAATTGGTGCATTCATCATTACATTTGCATACTAAGTTGGCCTGGATTGGCAAGTTTTTATGTTGGAGCTATGCTCACCACTTTGGCCTGGATTGGAGAAATTAAGTTGAAGGCTTATGCCTTGTTGAATGCCTCCATAACCTGGCATGTTTTAAGTTGGGAGTTTTGCTCCAATGGTACCACATGCATATACACAATTGAGTCACATTCGAGTTTCATATGTGTAGTTATTGTTGTTATCGTGTTGTTGATTGAATCAATTGTTGTTATTAAAGTTGTCATTATTGCCATGTTGTTGTGATTATCAAGTTGTTGTTTTGTTGCTGTTAATAAGTTGATGTAATTATTAAGTTGTTATTTTGTTGTTGTCATGAAGTGGTAGAAGTTGTATTGATTCTAACCGAATATATTGATTATCATTCTTCTATTTATTATTTTCGATATATCTCCCTTTCAGCTGATGTTTGCCCAACCATGGGAAATGGACACGTACTCAAGTATAGTTGTGGATGTTGAATTTTTTTTATGAAGTCGTTAAGTTTCCTATTGATAAGTCAAGAGGGTCTTGTTCTGATACATAGCACTCGGGGGGGGGGGGGGGGGGGGGGGGGGGGGGGGGGGAGGGGGAATGTTTGTCTATGTCGTTTTAGTTATTGTTATTACTATTGTATTTTTAAGTTGAATAATATTAAAAGTATCATGATGTTTCAGTTTGTTTTAAGTGGATGAAGATGATCAGTTGTGTTAAGTTGTATAACTATGAATTCCGCTGCTTAGTAAATAAAAGGCTATTTTGTTTGAAAGTTATTGTAAGTTGTTATGTGATCCTCCGAAATTAAAAGTGCTATGTATCTGATCTGGTTGTGTTGTTAATGTTGAAATGTGACATCCCATGTGCAGTATGAAATTTTAAAATACTCTATTTTTTTTGTTATATTTTCCGGGTAGAATTTAGGTGTTACATTAGTGGTATCACAACAATTCGGTCCGTCCGACCAAGGTTGTCTAATGTTGTTAATCCCTTTGTATGCGAAAAGTGTGTACAACACTTTCGATACTTGTTGTCTTTCTAATTACTTGTTGCAGGAGTTTGTTTGGAGCTAAGTGGGGGAGAAGCGGTGCTTTTCGGTTATGCTTCGGTTGTAAGTTGTTGGTGCAATGTACTGCTTAAGGAGACAATACAAGTATTGTCTGAGCTCGTTGACATGGATTCAAGGTTCTGGTTGTTTAAGAAGCTTGTAGCATCTGTAGAAGGAGAATGACCAAGAATTGTTGATCTTTACTCCTCGAAGGATGGGGAGCAATGTAGCAGTTGTTGATCTACAACTATGGGGAAAATTCCTGACGTTTCTGAAGGTAACTGCTAAGGACAATTATTATAAGTTAGAATTTAGAAATTCGTTGTACTCAAACTTGTTGATAAATTGTGAAGTAGTATGTAGTTGCAGGACGTCGGTGTTAGCAGGTTCGGATGGTTTTGCAAGTGGTTAAAGTATGGTACTTTTGGTGACGTAAGTATAATTTCTAAAGGAACACTATTATAGTTGGTAATGATGGTTATACTCCATTATGATTGTAGACTCTCTATTGAAAAATTGAGGACTTGATCACCCTTAATCTCTTGTTGATAGTAGACAAAATTGTGTTGGATGTTATAAACTTATCTTGCTATCTTATGGTGCGTAAAGTGATGGATGCTAAAGAAGGAATGCAACTTAGTTGAAGCTTGTGAATCATATTAGTCGATAGAAACTCTAATAAAGGTTGGTGAATGAAGATGGATGATTAGAGTTGTATAGCTGAAGCGTGATGTGCCAGATGTATTGTGTTTTCTTGTGAAGAGTGTCGATCGTAATAGGATGTTCTTGTAAGTTATTGGTAGATGATGAGTTGTGTGGCTATTAGTCGAGTTATGTTATTAAGTTGGTATTATAATAATTTAGTTGTTGTTGCGGTAATAGTGTTGTTGGTTACCGTAGATAATGAATAATACTTTAAATATTACGAGGTTGATTAAGTTGGCTATTTTGAGTAACACGATAAGATGAATGGAGTTGTTGGTGCTTCGTTGGTGAAGGACACCTGAGTATGGAAATAAAATTGTGTATGTGTTTGGTGATGAATATGTTACTGAGGATGATGATGTGAGATTGTATAATTAAATGTAAGCGAGTGGTAGTTGTTACTACCTTGTAAGTTGATGTTTTAGGATATTGTTGAGTGGTTAGTGAGTTACTAACGGTTATGTCGCGAAGGTGTTGCACGACTAGCAGGTATGTATTGGGTTTGAATGTCGTTGGGTAGTTGTTACTACGAAGGAATAGTAGTCGGGATATTGCCAAATGCTATTTGAGGATCAAAGACTAGATGTGGAATGAAGTTGAGGATGGTGTTGGCGGATAGAATTTTTGAGGACAAAAATATTCTAAGCGGGGGAGAGTTGTAACACCCCGAATTTAATTAATTAATTAATTAAATTATTAAGGATTTATTTATCATAATTTAGTTGAAATTGGATTTGTCGGTATTATTTTACGAGGCTAAATGGATTGACGTGTCGATCGGAATTATTAAGATAAATATGGATCATCTAGTCGGTTAATCAGAGAATTAATAAGTTGATTTTTGTCGAAGAAATAGTATTAGTAATAATATTATCATTTAATTTGGTTTAGTCGTGGTGTGGTGCATATATATAGCAATGTGGAGGTTACGTTTAGTAGGCCCATTAAGAAAATAATAGTAATTATATTATTATTATTTGATTTATTGGATTAAAAGGAAATATATTAGGTTTTGCTGAGCACAAAGAAATAAGGGTTTTTGGAAGTTGTTGGAAAACAAATCGTGAAACGAAGTAGCCGACAAAGAGGAACGAGGTTTTGTGCAGATGAGGAATCGACCGAGGATTTGTTGGGAAAAGGCAAAGAGGGCAAAGGCTTGCACTCAATCGGATATAAGAGGTGATCTCCAATCCAAGGCAAGGGTGGGATTGAGTCGCATAATTTGATGCCATGGATGTGTTGTTGTTGTTGTTTTTGTGATAATTAATTCTACGGACTGATTTAATTGGATAATTGTTTGTTGTGTGGATGGTACTGAAATAATTTATTATCTATGTTGCTATTTCATTTTTGTTGAGAAAATTAAAATTATAGATCAAAGAATTATTGCTGGAAATATTGTTGTGTTGAAATTGTGTGATCGATTGAGTTGTTACTGGATAATATATGAATGGATTGGAAGACTGGGCAAATTACATGAAGACGATCACCCTGGATGAATAAAAGGAGAAGTTCCTCTCCATATAAGGGTGAGGGCGGGCGCCTCCAAGGGCCATGGATGAGGGGACGGGCGTATCCCTTTGTGGAGGGTCCCACAAGTTTGAGTTTTGTGTGTTTGTCACGTGTTTGAGTAGTCTGTGGCATAGATGGTCCATATTTAAGCTACCTTGGCCATGTTTTAGTAAATTGTGATTTAATACATAACGTAGTAGCATTATAATACAATTCAGTAAATTAATAGAGTCAGAGATTTAATAGAATCAGTATTTCATAGGAAAAATAATATCGAGTAGGAATATTTTAGTAGGAATTGTATGCTAGTTTTACAGTGTGAATTTTATTAGCAGTAGTAGAATAATTGTTTTATGAAGTAGAAACAGTAGTAGTAGTAGTAGTAGTAGTAGTAGTAGTAGTAGTAGTAGTAGTAGTAGTTGTAGTAGTAGTAGTAGTAGTAGAGTAATAATTTAATAGTAGCAATTGTAATAGAACAATAGAAGCTAGCAGCAAAACTAGTCTATAAAAAGAAAGTATTTTGTAAAAGGAATTGAATATAGTAGAAGAAATTAGCAGATAACAGGTCTTTGGTTGGAAATAATATAATTGCAGAAATCGGGTTTTAGTAGCAAAGTGGGATTTGATGTCAAATTTGGTTGCTAATAGTTAGACAAAGGAAAATAACAGTGCCAGTAATTTTAGTATAACTGATATATAACAGAGGTGAAGTATTTTGGGGACAGGGTGGAATTTGATTAGTAGTTCTATTTAGTAGCCAAAGAATAATTAACCAGTAGTAATGATGGAATAATGAAACAATACCGAAATTGGTCGAATTGGTAGAATTAAGCGATATAAGTAATTAACCGGAGTTAGTTGGGATCTATCAGGATAGTTCGTATATTTTACTGGGTATCCGTGGTTTGCTTTGTTTGTGGTAATTGTGTCGATTAAGTTGATTTGCGGGTACAATTAATTAAGTTGTCTGTCCCGATTTAGGGGCGTGTTAAGTTGCAGGTCTTATGACCAGTGTTGAACGGATTAAGTTAATGACAAATATGTTTTTGTTATGTAGTTGTGGTTGATTAAGTTGTATGCCTATGACCAGTGTTGAAGCGATGTTGAGTACCACTTTGGTACAGTGTGGATAAGTTGTTGTGTTGTGAAGTTGATTGCTATTGTTTGTGAATTGTTGCATTCATTACATTTGCATACTAAGTTGGCCTGGATTGGCAAGTTTTTATGTTGGAGCTATGCTCACCATTTTGGCCAGGAATGGAAAAATTAAGTTGAAGGCTTATGCCTTGTTGAATGCCTTGATAACCTGGCATGTTTTAAGTTGGGAGTTCTGCTCCAATGGTACCACATGCATATGCACAGTTGAGTCACATTCGAGTTGCATATGTGTAGTTATTGTTGTTATCGTGTTGTTGATTGACTCAATTGTTGTTATTAAAGTTGTCATTATTGCTATGTTGTTGTGATTATCAAGTTGTTGTTTTGTTGCTGTTAATAAGTTGATGTAATTATTAAGTTGTTATTTTGTTGTTGTCATGAAGTGGTAGAAGTTGTACTGATTCTAACCGAATATATAAATTATCATTCTTTTATTTATAATTTTCGATATATCTCCCCTTCTGCTGATGTTTCCCAAACCATGGGAAATGGATAGGTACTCAATTATAGATGTGGATGTTGAAGTATTTTTATGAAGTCGTTAAGTTGCCTTTTGATAAGTCAAGAGGGTCTTGCTCTGATACGTAGCACTCTGGGGGGAATGTTTGTCTATGTCGTTTTAGTTGTTGTTATTACTCTTGTATTTTTAAGTTTAATAATATTAAAAGTATTATGATGTTTCAAGTTGGTTTAAGTGGATGAAGATGATCAATTGTTTTAAGTTGTATAACTACGAATTCCGCTGCTTAGTAAATAAAAGGCTATTTTGTTTGAAAGCTGCTATAAGTTGTTATGTGATCCTCCGAAAATAAAAGTGCTATGTATCTGTTCTGGTTGTGTTGTTAATGTTAAAATGTGACATCCCATGTGCAATATGAAAATTTAAAATACTCTATTTTTTCGTTATATTTTCCGGATAGAATTTTGGTGTTACATCATTCACTTTTGTGTCTTAATTATTGGGCCTTCCCCTGACTCATAACAATTTGTTTCCCCCCTAAAGCCCTTGTCTCTACTTGTACACTATGTTTTGTTTTGTGGATAGATAAGAAGGAGGAAATAAAAGTAAGTGGATAGATTTATTTTCCACTGTTTGGTATCACTACAAATAAGGAAAGAAAGATTTAGCTGGGACCCGCCAAAATAATCTTTCTGCCCTGTAATGAAGAGAAACAAGATTTTTTTAATAGGTACTACTCCGGCCTTATTTATAAGCAAAGATTCCTTTTTTAGGTTCATTGAATAATAAATGTAACTGGTCTACTATGCAGACCACATACATTCATTGTTTAATGAAACTAAAAAAGGAATCTTTGCTTATAAATAAGGCCGGAGGGAGTAAATGAATTCATTCAAATAGAGCACAAGGGGTACTCAAACGCGACTTACAAAAACCCCGAGAAAACACCATTAAGAAGTCGATAATAATGGCACAGTATACCAGTTACAAAAACTACAACATTGATGTCTACCCGAATTAATCCATTTCCAAAAGGAGAATTTGATGGAGTAAATGTATTTTTCAAAATTCACCACCTTTTCTTTAAAAATGATAGCATTTCTAAGAAGCCATAAAGACCAAGAAATAGCCAGCCAAATAACATACATCACCTCTCTAACTGCCTTCTTTTTTATCTTAGCGAAGCTGTTTGGAAAGTCCACGAGATCGAACACCGACATGTGCTAGGAGCAGCTCCGCCAAGTGTATACAGCATTCCAAATCCTTAGACAAAAACACATCACAGCGAGATCAGGTTGTCAAATCCCGATGCGGGGAGGTGGGTTTGTAATCTTCCAGAAGAGAAATGGACAAGGTCATATGACAATGGACAACAATGAGGCCACATGACCACGAATCTTGTTGATTCAATGAACGAGGTCTTCAAAGGCATACAAAACCTCCCTGTAACCGCTATGGTGAATTCAACCTAATTTAGGATGCCTTCGCTGTTTGCAAAAAAAAGTGAGAAGTGGAGTGCAGTGCTACAATCAAGACAACTATGGAGCGAGAGCTGCATGAAATTTTTGAAGGAAGTAAGTGCCAAATCCAACCCCCATAAGGTTACCAGATTGGATTGTCATAAAAATAAGTTCATTGTCAAAGATAATATTAACCATAGAGAGAGGCTACCAAGACAAGAGTATAAGGTTCTACTCCCATCTCGTTGGTGCAATTGTAGAAAGTTTCAAGCCTTTCGTATGCCATGCTCTCATGTCATTGCGACATATGTGTATGCTCATCAAGATGCATTTTCGCTTATATCTCCCTCTTACAAGGCCGAGACTTTTCTTGGTGTATACAACAATGGCTTTCTAATGGTAGCAAAAGAGGATTATTGGCCTGTGTATGAAGGGGAAATTGTTTGGCACAAAACTCCATATGGGTTCGTGTGGAAGTGTATACGGAACATCGTTGTTAGAGATGAAAGTTGCAATAGGAAGTTTCTTGGATTGGAGGTAGTCCAAGGAACCAAGAGGAAATAATTGGGAAACCAATGGTGTACGTTGCGTAAGTGGTGACAGGTTAGACGATGATTGAGTGCGGGAAAGTAAGGATTGCAGACCTTGGAAGGATCCATCCCTATGCATATCAGGGTGGCACATCAGAAGAGGTGTGAGTGCATAAGAATGAAGATTATTAATGAGGAAGCACTAGAACACAAATATATCAGGGAGTTGTGTGATTGGCGAAGAGTCGGATCGAGGAAAATTTAAATGGTAGTCAAAGGAAGAGATGTAAGAGGCGTTTTCACTTGTTGATGGAAGGAAATTAGAGTTGTGTTTGAAATGTTTATAATTAAGCTTGATAATTAAATGAGTTAAGTCTTAGTTTTTCTTGAGAACTTAAAGAATTTGTTTGTATCCCTAATCTTTGAATAAATGTTTTTAGAGGTAATTGTGAATTCTACGAACATGCCTTGTTGAATATTGATGGTTGGTTGATGCTATTTTTGATGTCGTTGATGTGTATTGTTGGGAAAATAATTATTTTAATTATTATGCTGAGTTATAATGTAAATGTATAGTTAAGCTAAGATGTTTAGTTCAGAGAGGAGCCATTGTTGTGGCCTTGTTTTTGCGATGTTCATGCTGAGTTTTAGGTTTAGACAAGAACTAATGACGGGTATAAGAGTTGGAGGTTTGAGATGAGTATTGCATTTGTTTGTCGCATCCATGCATCATGTATATCAGAGTGACATAGGACTTCGGTCCAGTGACGAATAGGACTTTATGCTAATGTACCATTTTCTATCATGATTTTAATAAGGCTGGGAATCAGAATTGATGAGTCCATATAGAAACCCATGAGCCACATGGATCCTCTGCAAAGAGCCTAACACTTCATCTACATGAACAAATGCATCATCATTTGTCTTTATGATAAACTTTGTTGAAACAACCTGTGACTGTTCAAAAGATAATGCTTATGAGAGAGGAATTATTTATAGAATTATTTTCGCAGTCATAGAAAAGACAGAACATTACCCCAAAAATGCAAATTGCTAAAGAATTCCAAGAGATGAGGTTGTAGTATTCAACAAACGACATCAACTGTGTCTCCATACGTTTGTGCTTCTTTCCATAATTCTTCATTAACTATTTAGCTTTTATGCTGCATCAAATCAAACATGAGATTTAATTCAGCAAGTCCTACATTTAACACTATTAACAGAGAATTCTACACATCAAAATATCATGTCTGTATTGATATTATTCAGGGTGAAAATGCTAAGATAGTGTGTAGATACTGAAAACAAAAACACTACAAGAAAAGTGTGATATAGCCACCTAATTTTGCGACGTGATTATCACGTGGCTCAAAAAAGTGAGTTGCGACGTGATAATCACGTCACTATAAGTTTTTAATATTAAAAAACTAAAATCAACGTTGGCACATGGGGTGTCAGAAATATTATTTTATAAAAATATTTGCGAAGTGAAAAACACGTCGCAACCTTTAAATAAAATAAAATAAATTCAAAACAGGTAAAGTAGACTGACAAAGGGGAGAATTTCAAAGGGGGGAATTTCAAATTTTCATTTTTTGTTGTTGCGGCGTGTATATCACGTCGCAAGCGTTTTTATAATAGCACGCCAAATCATGTGTGTAGTCATGTGTGCAGTTGACTGACACATTTATTACTGTTAGAATGTTGCAACGTGATTTTCACTTCACAACCTAGACACCTGAAAATCACGTCGCTAAAATTAATATACCCATTCGCGTACAACTTGTAACACTCCATTTATTTTCATAATTTAATTTAATTAATTTAATTGAATTATGGGGAATTATTTGGAATTATGGAAGATTATGAGGAATTAAGCAATTGGGCTTGAGTTGTGGTTAGTAAGGGAGGGGGTGCATTGGTAGGCCCTATTACCAATTAAAATAATTTTATTTTATTCTTAATAAAATAGAAGGAGTGGTAGAATAGAGAAGGTTACAGTATTGGGAAAAGAAGTCTGAACGTGAAAAGAGAAGAGGAACGGAGAAGTGCGACCGAGGAAGAGCGAAGAAGCAACCTTCAGGTAAGGGGGGACTCTTCCATTTATCTTCTCTTATGGGATTATAGGTAGTATGATAGAATTTGATCGTGTTATTCGTATCAATTAGGTTGTGCTTAGGTTGTAGAAATGTTAGGTTTTGGGAGGATTGATGCATAATGATTATATTGATCATGTATTGGTGATAATTGGATGGTTGAATGTATTATAATGTGCTATAATATGTGGTTGTTGTACTGTATGCGAAATCTGGTTGGAATGAGATTTGTTGGGTAGTGATTTGGTGAAAGAGGGACGAAATCGCAGGCTGTTTTCTGCTATTCGGAGCGCTGGAAATCGCCAGTTCGCGCCGCGTCCAGGAGTTGGCGCCGCGAACTGCGTGGCAGAAGGCCAGGAAGTTTTGTTGTGCTCAGTACGCGCCGCGAACATATGACCGCGCCGCGAGGGCGTAGTTTTTATTCGTTCCGCGCCGCGAACCTTTGTTTGCGCCGCGAAGGCGTAGTTCCTATTCGTTCCGCGCCGCGAACCGTGTGTGGCGCCGCGTGCTGTTAGTTGTTGCGACTGTCCGTTTTGAAAGTTTAAAAATGTGTAACTTTTAAACCGTAAGCCGGATTTTGGTGCCGTTTCGAGTACAGTGAAGCTAATCAAATAATTTATATACTCAAATGGTGTTTGAGTGGTGGCTTGAATTATTTTTAAAACACCCGATGTTATTTGTTTGTGGTGAGATATGTTTATAGGTACACGAATGAATGTATTACCTGTATGATGTTGTGGGTATAACTGGTATTTATTATACATGTATTGTTGGTATGAAATATGTGTTTTATTGATGATTATGACATTGATCGATGTATGTGGGTGATGAGCATGTTATGGTTGATGCATGCATTCATAATCATTTTGTGGCTGGTCCTTGACGATGGTGGATCAGTGGTAGCTAATTCCCATTGTGTGGAATTAGTGAGTGGGTGTTACCGTATCCTTGACGATGGTGGGTCGGTGAGTTGGGTTATCCCAGATTTTGGTACCACATGCATGTAGTTGCATTGCATTAGGCTGTTTTGATATTATAACATGAATGGAAGATGGTCCAATGTTATAATATGTGTTAATTTGATTGTTTGCTTGCTGATGGTATGGCTTGAATCTGATCATAACTGTAATTGGGTGAATGGCATGTGAAATGATATTTTATTATCTATATCTTATAACATTAGTTAAATGTGAATGAGACTCACCCTTACTGTTGTTATTTTTCAGATTAAGGAGTAGCTCTCGTACTTGGTGAGGATTAGCTCGTCAAGTAGTTCGTTAGAGTCAGTTGGGTCCGTGTCATGCTCTGGTCGTGTAACACTGGGGGCGTCGTTTAGAGTTACTTGTTAAACTTTTTATTTTGGATGGATTTTTATGTTGACGCTCTAAGTCTGTGACTTGGCTGTTTGTTATTCAGATGTTATAGATAATTCCGCTGTGTTAACATGATGAATCTGAATAAATTTGTTGACGTTCTCCTTTATGGCATAACATGAGTATTATTGTCTAATTATTTGGAAGTTGTAATGCCCTTTTTCATGTTTACTCTGATTATTATTTATTATTTATGCGGGGTATTAGAAGGGTGTTACAATAGTGGTATCAGAGCATAGTCGGTCGTTTGAGTCAGAGTCTTAGTGTCAGTTAATCCCTCGTATGCGATTAGTGTAAGGTTGACACTGTCGATACTTCTTGTTCTAATAGATATTGGTTGATATTTAGCAGAACAATGGCTGGAAGAGGAGGAAGAAACGATGATGCTATCGCTGAGGCTCTGGGCATGATTGCTGGTGTGCTGGGAGGGAATGCCAATGGAGCTGGAATTGGTGCTGACAGGCAGCTGAATAGTTTTCAGAGGAACAACCCTCCGTTGTTCAAAGGCACTCACGATCCCGAAGGCGCCCAGAAGTGGCTGAAAGAGATTGAAAGGATCTTCCGGGTGATTGATTGTGACGAAAATCTGAAGGTGAGATATGGGACTCACATGCTGTCTGAAGAAGCCGATGATTGGTGGATGGCTAGTAGGGACGAACTGCAAGCTGCAGGTGTTGCAATCACTTGGGCTGTGTTCAAGAGAGAATTCTTGCGGAGGTACTTTCCTGAGGATGTTAGAGGCAGGAAAGAGATTGAATTTTTGGAGCTGACACAAGGTAACATGACTGTGCCGGAGTATGCGTCCAAGTTCGTGGAGCTAGCAAAGTATTATGTCCACTACAACAATGATGAGGCTAGTGAATTCTCGAAGTGTGTCAAGTTTGAGAATGGTCTCCGCGATGAGATTAAACAGGGTATCAGATACCAGAGGATTCGCAGGTTTGTCGATTTGGTTGACTGCAGCCGAATCTTTGAAGAGGACAATATTAAACTGAAGTCGTCGCACTCTCGCGAGTTAGTCGACAGGAAAGGGAAAAAGCATATGGATCGTGGTAAGCCTTATGGTAAGGGTAACCAGAAAACTGGAGGCTGGAAGAAGCCTAGTGGGGGAGACTCTAGTGCCCCTATTAAGTGCTTCAAGTGTGGAGAACCTGGACATCGCATTCACGAATGCAAGAGTGACGAAAAGAAGTGCTATAGATGTGGAAAGGCAGGTCACATTGCTATTGAGTGCAAAGGGAATACTGTAACTTGTTTCAACTGCGGGGAAGAAGGTCATATCAGTCCTAAGTGTCCTAAGCCGAGGAAGAATCAAGCTGGTGGTAAGGTGTTCGCCTTATCTGGTTCAGAGACTACTCCAGATGATCGGTTGATTAAAGGTACGTGTTTTATCCATGGCACTCCTTTAATTGCAATAATAGATACTGGGGCAACTCACTCGTTTATTTCATTGGACTGTGTTAAACGACTGAATTTGGAAATATCTGAGATTAATGGAAGTATGGTCATTGACACTCCTGCGTCGGGTTCAGTGACTACTTCGTTCGCTTGTTTGAACTGTCCAATTGATATTTTTGGTAGAGAATTCGGAATGGACTTAGTGTGCCTTCCGTTGGAACAACTTGATGTTATCTTGGGTATGAATTGGTTGCAATTTAATCGGGTTCATATCAATTGTTTCACGAAGACGGTTATTTTTCCTGAAGATGTCGGTGTTGAGAATTTAGCGATGACGGCTAGACAAGTGGATGAAGCAATGAAGGACGGGGTTGTCGTGTTCATGTTGATTGCATCCATGGAAGTGAAAAAGAAAGCGGTGAGTAGTGACTTACCGGTAGTATGTGAATTTCCAGAAGTCTTTCCAGAAGATGTAAGAGAATTGCCGCCAGAGAGGGAAGTAGAATTTGCTATTGAACTAATTCCTGGAACTAATCCTGTGTCGATGGCACCTTATCGTATGTCGGCATCGGAATTGAATGAGTTGAAGAATCAATTGGAAGATTTACTTGAGAAGAAATTTATTCGTCCTAGTGTCTCACCGTGGGGTGCACCGGTGTTACTAGTGAAGAAGAAAGAAGGTTCAATGAGGTTGTGTGTGGATTACAGACAACTAAACAAGGTTACTATCAAGAATCGGTATCCCTTGCCGAGGATTGATGACTTGATGGATCAACTAGTTGGAGCATGTGTGTTCAGCAAAATTGACTTAAGGTCGGGATATCATCAGATTCGGGTGAAGACGGACGATATTCAGAAAACAGCATTTAGAACGAGGTATGGTCATTACGAATATACAGTGATGCCATTTGGAGTAACCAATGCGCCGGGGGTTTTCATGGAGTATATGAATAGGATCTTCCATCCTTTTCTGGATCAGTTCGTAGTAGTATTTATTGATGATATTTTAATATATTCTAAGAATGAAAAAGAGCATGCGGATCATCTTAGAGTGGTATTGGAACTATTGAAGGAAAAGAGACTTTATGCAAAACTGTCAAAGTGTGAGTTCTGGTTAAACGAAGTGAGCTTTCTTGGGCATGTAATTTCTAAGGATGGTATTGCCATTGACCCAACGAAAGTAGAAGCAGTGTCTCAGTGGGAAGCTCCGAGGTCAGTTTCCGAAATCCGTAGTTTCCTTGGTCTGGCGGGTTACTATAGAAAGTTCATTGAAGGTTTTTCAAAGTTAGCATTACCGTTAACTAAGTTGACTAGGAAGGGTCAAGCGTTTGTTTGGGATTCGAAATGTGAAGCAGGATTCCAAGAGTTGAAGAAGAGGTTGACTAGTGCGCCGATCTTGATTTTGCCGAATCCGGCGGAATCTTTTGTTGTTTATTGTGATGCTTCGTTGTCAGGATTAGGAGGTGTACTGATGCAGAATCAACAGGTAGTCGCTCATGCGTCGAGACAACTCAAGGTGCATGAGAGAAACTATCCGACTCATGACTTAGAGTTGGCAGCAGTGGTATTTGTGTTGAAGTTGTGGAGGCATTACTTATATGGTTCAAGGTTTGAAGTATTTAGTGATCACAAGAGTTTGAAGTACCTCTTTGACCAAAAAGAGTTGAATATGAGACAAAGAAGATGGTTAGAATTTCTCAAGGATTATGATTTTGAACTGAATTATCATCCGGGTAAAGCAAATGTTGTTGCCGATGCATTGAGTAGGAAGTCCTTGCATATGTCTATGCTTATGGTGAGAGAATTGGATTTAATTGAGCAATTCCGAGATTTGAGTTTAGTATGTGAAGACACTCCTACCAGTGTTAAATTGGGTATGCTGAAGTTGACTAGTAGTGTTTTGGAGGAAATCCGAGAAGGTCAGAAGACTGATGTAGAGTTGGTTGATAAGTTGGCTCTGATTAATCAAGATAAAGGAGGTGAATTCAGAATCGACGAGAATGGTATAATGAGGTTTGGTAATCGTGTTTGTGTTCCTGATGTTGCCGAATTGAGGAAGAGTATTCTTGAAGAAGGACATCGTAGCGGATTGAGTATTCATCCTGGTGCTACCAAGATGTATCATGACTTAAAGAAGCTGTTTTGGTGGCCTGGAATGAAAAAGGAAATAGCTGAATTTGTCTATGCTTGTCTGACTTGCCAGAAGTCGAAGATTGAGCATCAGAAACCGTATGGAGCTATGCAACCGTTATTTATTCCAGAATGGAAGTGGGATATTGTAGACAGGTTGGCAAAGTCTGCTCACTTTATACCAATGAGAATGGATTACCCAATGGAGAAGCTGGCTCAATTGTATATTGACAGGATAGTGAGTTTACATGGTATTCCTTCGAGTATCGTGTCGGATAGAGACCCAAGGTTTACATCCAGATTCTGGGAAGGTTTGCAGAGGGCTTTGGGTACTAAGTTGAGATTGAGTTCTGCTTATCATCCGCAGACGGATGGACAGACGGAAAGAACTATTCAATCACTAGAAGATTTGTTGCGTGCTTGTGCGTTGGAAAGAGGCGGTGCTTGGGATAGTTATCTACCCTTGATCGAATTTACTTACAATAATAGTTTTCACTCGAGTATTGGTATGGCTCCGTTTGAAGCTTTGTATGGTCGGAGGTGTAGAACGCCTTTATGTTGGTATGAATCTGGCGAAAGTGCCGTGATTGGACCGGAAATTGTTCAGGAGACAACAGAAAGGATCAAGATGATTCAGGAGAAGATGAAGACTTCTCAGAGTCGTCAGAAGAGTTATCATGATAAAAGAAGGAGGACACTTGAATTTCAAGCAGGAGATCATGTGTTTTTGAGGGTGACCCCCACAACTGGTGTTGGTAGAGCACTGAAATCAAGGAAGTTGACTCCGCGATTCATTGGTCCGTTCCAGATTACGGAGAGGGTGGGAGAAGTGGCGTATCGTATTGCGTTGCCACCGACGCTTACGAATCTACATGATGTATTCCACGTATCACAGTTGAGGAAATACATTGCTGATCCATCTCATGTGATCCAAGTCGATGATGTACAGGTAAAGGACAATCTGACAGTTGAAACTTTGCCTATGAGGATTGAAGACCGAAGGCTGAAACAATTGCGTGGCAAGGAGATAGCACTGGTCAAAGTAGCTTGGGGAGGACCAGCAGGTGGAAATGTGACTTGGGAATTGGAGAGTCAGATGAAGGATTCCTATCCAGAGTTATTTGCCTAAGGTATGTTTTCGAGGACGAAAACTATTTAGTGGGGGAGAGTTGTAACACTCCATTTATTTTCATAATTTAATTTAATTAATTTAATTGAATTATGGGGAATTATTTGGAATTATGGAAGATTATGAGGAATTAAGCAATTGGGCTTGAGTTGTGGTTAGTAAGGGAGGGGGTGCATTGGTAGGCCCTATTACCAATTAAAATAATTTTATTTTATTCTTAATAAAATAGAAGGAGTGGTAGAATAGAGAAGGTTACAGTATTGGGAAAAGAAGTCTGAACGTGAAAAGAGAAGAGGAACGGAGAAGTGCGACCGAGGAAGAGCGAAGAAGCAACCTTCAGGTAAGGGGGGACTCTTCCATTTATCTTCTCTTATGGGATTATAGGTAGTATGATAGAATTTGATCGTGTTATTCGTATCAATTAGGTTGTGCTTAGGTTGTAGAAATGTTAGGTTTTGGGAGGATTGATGCATAATGATTATATTGATCATGTATTGGTGATAATTGGATGGTTGAATGTATTATAATGTGCTATAATATGTGGTTGTTGTACTGTATGCGAAATCTGGTTGGAATGAGATTTGTTGGGTAGTGATTTGGTGAAAGAGGGACGAAATCGCAGGCTGTTTTCTGCTATTCGGAGCGCTGGAAATCGCCAGTTCGCGCCGCGTCCAGGAGTTGGCGCCGCGAACTGCGTGGCAGAAGGCCAGGAAGTTTTGTTGTGCTCAGTACGCGCCGCGAACATATGACCGCGCCGCGAGGGCGTAGTTTTTATTCGTTCCGCGCCGCGAACCTTTGTTTGCGCCGCGAAGGCGTAGTTCCTATTCGTTCCGCGCCGCGAACCGTGTGTGGCGCCGCGTGCTGTTAGTTGTTGCGACTGTCCGTTTTGAAAGTTTAAAAATGTGTAACTTTTAAACCGTAAGCCGAATTTTGGTGCCGTTTCGAGTACAGTGAAGCTAATCAAATAATTTATATACTCAAATGGTGTTTGAGTGGTGGCTTGAATTATTTTTAAAACACCCGATGTTATTTGTTTGTGGTGAGATATGTTTATAGGTACACGAATGAATGTATTACCTGTATGATGTTGTGGGTATAACTGGTATTTATTATACATGTATTGTTGGTATGAAATATGTGTTTTATTGATGATTATGACATTGATCGATGTATGTGGGTGATGAGCATGTTATGGTTGATGCATGCATTCATAATCATTTTGTGGCTGGTCCTTGACGATGGTGGATCAGTGGTAGCTAATTCCCATTGTGTGGAATTAGTGAGTGGGTGTTACCGTATCCTTGACGATGGTGGGTCGGTGAGTTGGGTTATCCCAGATTTTGGTACCACATGCATGTAGTTGCATTGCATTAGGCTGTTTTGATATTATAACATGAATGGAAGATGGTCCAATGTTATAATATGTGTTAATTTGATTGTTTGCTTGCTGATGGTATGGTTTGAATCTGATCATAACTGTAATTGGGTGAATGGCATGTGAAATGATATTTTATTATCTATATCTTATAACATTAGTTAAATGTGAATGAGACTCACCCTTACTGTTGTTATTTTTCAGATTAAGGAGTAGCTCTCGTACTTGGTGAGGATTAGCTCGTCAAGTAGTTCGTTAGAGTCAGTTGGGTCCGTGTCATGCTCTGGTCGTGTAACACTGGGGGCGTCGTTTAGAGTTACTTGTTAAACTTTTTATTTTGGATGGATTTTTATGTTGACGCTCTAAGTCTGTGACTTGGCTGTTTGTTATTCAGATGTTATAGATAATTCCGCTGTGTTAACATGATGAGTCTGAATAAATTTGTTGACGTTCTCCTTTATGGCATAACATGAGTATTATTGTCTAATTATTTGGAAGTTGTAATACCCTTTTTCATGTTTACTCTGATTATTATTTATTATTTATGTGGGGTATTAGAAGGGTGTTACACAACTCCTCTTCCCAGAACCCCTATTTCTGTTTCAATCTTCATCTTCCCCAAAACCCTCTTCCTCTCCTCCCTCTTCAACCCTCCTCCCTCTTCAATCCACCATTTTCAGTCTCAAATTTTTCATACAATCCCCCATTTCTAGGTATGCAATCAATCTTCACTTGTTCTTGTCCATTTTTTTTAATTTTTTGCTAATAATCTGATTTTGATTTAATATGTGTAGGTGAAGAATTTCTGATTTTGATTCAACTATAAGAGCTCACTAAATATTGTTCAAGTTCATTGAGGTATTTTTTTTCCAATTTTATTTATCTAATTTTTCCGATTTTTTTATGTGATTATATATATATATATATATATATATATATATATATATATATGTGTGTGTGTGTGTGTGTGTGTGTGTTATAGATTAATTTGATATATAATTTATTTTTTGATGTGATTATATGTTATAGTATGTATTATTTATATGTTATAGTATGTAATATTTATATGTTATAGTATGTATTATTTATAATATGTGTTCTGGGCTGGGCCAAGATTAGGCCCAATCTACTTTCGGCCTACTTAGCCTTAGAAGTCCAAACCACCCTGAGCTCCTAATTGGCAAGAGTCGACGCTCGTCCCCATTGTGCCTGGCACTATGCTCCCCGCGAGCTGGCTGGTGCCCGGCACGAGTGCTCCCCGCGAGCACCCTCTCCGCCGAGGACCCTGCTCCTCGCAGGGCTCCTTCATATTCAACCCCCGAATAACGCGGAGTCCACGTGGTCCCTAAAAGACCGCGTCTCCCATGAACTTCGAAGCGGTTAACCAGGACAGAGGGCACTCACGCACCTCCGATATTTCCGCCTAGGAAACCTGGCAGTCTCCTAGTTGGGCTTGGAAGTCCAACCCCCTTGCAGGTACACCCCCTCCTCACTCCTTGAAGACCTAGTTCCGAGCAGCCAGCGATGATTTTTCTGATTAGGTACGATCAGTGGCGCCGTCTGTGGGAACCTTGCTCCCCCTTCTTTAAACAAAGATCAAAGCTAATCCATTCACGATCGTCATGGCTGGCAATAACAACAACAACAACAACAACAACAACAACTTCAACGTCCCAAACCCGGATCCATTCCACCTGCAACATCTTATCGAGGGCTCCACCCCCGAGGGAACAAATCGACATCGGCGAGAGGGACAACAGCATACCACTGACGGGCAGAGGGGACCGAGGCATGAGACCTCACAACCCAGGAGACAGCAAATCCAGAATGTCCAACAAGTTCAGAACGTCGAACAGGTTCAAAACGTCAGACAAGTTCAAAACGGGGGAAACGAACAGCCTCAACCCCAGAATGGACCAGAGCAGATCCAGAACCTGAACGAAACTGATGCCAGAGACGGACAGGTTGCCTCCTCGTTCACCCATACCTCCGAAAGGCGAAGAGTTCACCATAAAGACGACCAAGAGCAGGTCAATATCCCCGAGGGAGCCGATACCACGACCGTCCTCTTGATGAAAGAGCTGCAGAGGACAAATCGACGATACCGCTCCCCCTCGCGGAGACGCTACCGGTCGCGTTCCTATTCCTCCTCGCGCTCACCACCGAGGAGAAGTCGTCGACGTTCCCCATCCTCTTCGCGCTCCCCGCCTAGAAGGTACCATCGCCAGAGATCGTATTCCCGCTCTCCACCACGAAAGAGCAGGAAAAACCAGAGGCCTGGAACCACTGAAACTGGAAGCCTCTCCCCCGAACGAGATCACCGAGGCCCTTCCAAAGCTGTAATGAAACCCCGCGAGCGTTCCCCTCCCCGGGACAACCGCACGAGTCTGGGCAGAGCCCAAGTGAAATCCCGGCGAGGCAGACACTCTGTTAGAACAAGATTTGTTCTGATCAATTATCTTAGTTTTGATGATAACAATAATATGAATTTTGCTTAAGATAATATGGTACTCTAATCCAATGCAATTTCCTTTTCAGGAAATATATAAAGAGTATGCATAATTCAGCGCTCAGAAGCTTTGTCTCAAGGGTTCAGCATGCAACATCAGAACATGGTCTGGCAAGACATCAGAAGATGGTCGAAGCAGAATCAGAACATGGGTCTATGGAAGCATCAGAAGAACATGAGATCAGAAGCACTGAAGTTCTGATGGTATCACGCTCAGAAGCACTTCAAGGTCAGAAGATCAGAAGATGCTTTGCACCAAGCTGTTTGACTCTGATGATATTCAAACGTTGTATTCACAAACATCTGATCAGAAGGAAGTACAAGTGGCAAGCTACGCTGACTGACAAAAGGAACGTTAAAAGCTATTATAGGCTACGTCAGTAGACACAGCGTGAACAAGGATCGAGGTAGTTGACAAAAGCGTATAACATTAAATGCGATGCTGTACGGAACACGCAAAGCATTAAATGCACTCAACGGTCATCTTCTCCAACGCCTATAAATATGAAGTTCTGATGAGAAGCAAGGTTAACGATTCTGAACAAAAACAACTCATATTAACTTGCTGAAACTCTGTTCTACTCAAAGCTCAGAATCTTCATCTTCATCAAAGCTCACTACATTGCTGTTGTAATATATTAGTGAGATTAAGCTTAAACGTTAAGAGAAATATCACAGTTTGTGATTATAGCTTTTAAGAAGCAATTGTAATACTCTTAGAATTGATTACATTAAGTTGTAAGGAACTAGAGTGATCGTGTGGATCAGAATACTCTAGGAAGTCTTAGAGGTTATCTAAGCAGGTTGTAACTAGAGTGATCGTGTGGATCAGAATACTCTAGAAAGTCTTAGAGGGTATCTAAGCAGTTGTTCCTGGAGTGATCAGTGTGTGATCAGAAGACTCTGGAAGACTTAGTTGCTGACTAAGTGGAGAACCATTGTAATCCGTGCGATTAGTGGATTAAATCCTCAGTTGAGGTAAATCATCTCTGCGGGGGTGGACTGGAGTAGTTTAGTTAACAACGAACCAGGATAAAAATAACTGTGCAATTTATTTTTATCTGTCAAGTTTTTTAAAGCTACACTTATTCAAACCCCCCCTTTCTAAGTGTTTTTCTATCCTTCAATTGGCATCAGAGCGCCGGTTCTAAGGTGCAAGCACTTAACCGTGTTTAGAAAAGATTCAGGAAGAGAAAAACGCTTCAGTAAAAGATGGCTGATGAAACTGCAAAGTCTACACCTGCATCTACATCTGGCTCTGCTGAGCAACACAACGGTAACAATGGTTATACTAGACCGCCGGTATTTGATGGTGAAAACTTTGAATACTGGAAAGATAAACTGGAAAGTTACTTTCTTGGTCTAGATGGTGATCTATGGGATCTTCTGATGGATGGTTACAAACATCCAGTAAATGCTAGTGGCGTAAAGCTGACAAGGCAAGAAATGAATGATGATCAGAAGAAGCTTTTCAGGAATCATCATAAATGCAGAACTGTTTTGCTGAATGCTATCTCTCATGCTGAGTATGAGAAGATATCTAACAGGGAAACGGCCTATGACATATATGAGTCCTTGAAAATGACTCATGAAGGAAATGCTCAAGTCAAGGAGACTAAAGCTCTCGCTTTAATCCAGAAGTATGAAGCCTTCAAGATGGAGGATGATGAAGACATTGAAAAGATGTTTTCAAGATTTCAAACTCTTACTGCTGGATTGAGAGTTCTTGACAAGGGATACACCAAGGCTGATCACGTAAAGAAGATCATCAGAAGCTTACCCAGAAGATGGGGTCCTATGGTGACTGCATTCAAGATTGCAAAGAATCTAAATGAAGTCTCTTTGGAAGAGCTGATCAGTGCCCTGAGGAGTCATGAAATTGAACTGGATGCAAACGAGCCTCAAAAGAAAAGTAAGTCTATTGCATTAAAATCCAATATCAAGAAATGCACTAACGCTTTTCAGGCTAGAGAAGAAGATCCTAAAGAATCAGAATCTGAAGAAGAAGATGAACTGTCCTTGATCTCCAGAAGGCTAAATCAACTCTGGAAGAACAAGCAAAGGAAGTTCAGAGGCGTCAGAAGTTCAAAGAAATTTGAACGTGGAGAATCTTCTGATGACAGAAGATTTGACAAGAAGAAGGTCATGTGCTATGAATGCAATGAGCCTGGACACTTCAAGAATGAATGTCCAAAACTTCAGAAGGAAAATCCCAAGAAGAAGTTTCATAAGAAGAAAGGTCTTATGGCAACCTGGGATGAGTCAGAAGATGATTCAGACTCTGAAGATGAGCAGGCTAACTGTGCGCTGATGGCGACAGAAGATGACGGATCAGAATCAACATCAGAATCAGATTCTGAAGAGGTATTTTCTGAACTTACTAGAGATGAGTTAGTTTCCGGTCTAATAGAACTTCTGGAATTCAAGTCTCAGATTAGTCTCAAATACAAAAAGCTGAAAAAGCTATTTGAATTTGAAACAAAGAAGCTTGAGTTGGAAAATTCTGAATTAAAAGAAAAACTTTTAAAATTATCCAATAATGTTGGATCTCCTTCTGATTCAGAAAAATCCACTCCTAGTCTAAACCAAATTCTGAAAGAATATGATTTAAGTTTCAGGAAGTTCTTATCTAGAAGTATTGGCAGAAGTCAGCTAGCTTCTATGATATATGCTGTGTCTGGAAACAAAAGAGTCGGCATTGGTTTTGAGGGTGAAACCCCATACAAACTTGAACCTGTTGATGAAATGAAATTCACATACAAGCCATTGTATGATCAGTTCAAGTATGGCCACTCCCATGATATTAGGCACACTTCACATGCTCAAAGTTTTCACATAACACACACCAAAAAGCATGTGACACAACATAGGAAATATCATGAAACTCACATTAAAAATTATCATGCTGTTCCTTCTATTGCTTACAATGTTAAACCCAAGTTAAATCAGAACTTGAGAAAATCTAACAAGAAAGGACCCAAGAAAATGTGGGTACCAAAGAAAAAGACTATTTCTTTTGCAGATTCTCTTGGCAACAAAGAAGATAAAAGTCAACATGTCATGACACCTGGACTCAAGTTGGTCTCAACACTTGAAGGGAAGAAGGACTGTCTTCCAAGTTCTGGTACTTAAATCTATTGAGGAAACTATGTTCGTAGGAGATCAGAAAAGAAAGTTTATTAGTCTTGGAACCATCTGTTTTGTTTGTTTCTAAAGCAATGATGTTTCGTTCTTGATTATTCTGAATGCTCTAAATGCTACAAAATATACAATATTGAAACATTGATTGTGGACGAATCAATAAATATCTGGTTTGATGATAAACTTGTTTCTGATGAAACAAAGTAGCTTAAGAATTTCTGCAGATACAGCTTTGTCTTATAAGAAGCTGCAGAACAAAGAAGTGAATCTCCAGAAGCTGTGTATATTAGAAGTAATGGATCAGAAGATCATTCAGATTTATATCAGCACACTTCAGAAGGAGTGTCTCCAGAAGAGAAACTTGATCAATTCAGAAGCAGTGATCGGAATCAGAAGGCGTAAAGCCTATTGAATATTTCACACCTGTCATCCATTATCTGATGATGAACACGTGTCTCTACGGTCAGTACAAAGCGTGCAGTTGAAAAGACGCCGACCTAGGTAACTGTATTAAATCATTTCATTTACCATGCTATCTCTCCTAATGTCATTTCTCATTTAATGCAAAATGATTTAAATTATTTTCAAATCTTTTAAATAGCCCGCTTCAACTTCATTCTTTTCTCCGTCTCTCTATTTTGTTGTACATTTTTTTTTCGCTGCATCTGTTTTTCTTTTTCAAACCCTAGTCTTTGTTCTAATCTTACGACATAATCATCATGAACTCTTCCTCTTGTTCATCTTCCTCAAAAGAAAGACTTACTTCTTCACAAATCCTTCTACGAAATTATGAATATGCTCCTTTGAAAACTTGCTTGATACCCACGAAGGACTTGGAGGTTTTATGTGAAACTGCTGTGGACTTAAACAATCTTAAAGCGAATGGCTTTAAGTGTGATGCAAGAATCCTTGAGCAAGGATGGTCCAAGTACCTTAATAGATTGGTTGGTCCAATTTATCCTGATCTTGTGAAGGATTTCTGGGTACATGCAACGGTTACCCCAACGGCCATCATTTCATTCGTGCTAGGGCATGAAGTGGTTATCTCTGAAAAACTGATCAGGAAGCTATACAATCTGAATGATGAAGAAGGTTGGTCTGGTTTTCGACATGCATCTGTTGATTGGCCGATAGTTGAAAAACAAATCTCTCAGTCTTCGGGGATTGACTCGAATAACACAGGCACCTTGAGGCCATTTTATAGAGTATGGGCTGAGATTATTCTGGGTTCTCTTCACCACAGAAAAAGGATGCTCTCCTCTTCTTACATCAGTCCAGATCACAAGCACACTCTTTTCTGCATTGGCAAAAAGACTGAGATCAACATTTCTCACATTCTGTTTGAGAATCTAAAGACTTCAATCCTTGAGTCAAGAGAAGAGGAAAGGGCGAAGTACCCTCATCTTTCAAGAACGACTATTCCGTTTGGAAGAATGATTTCAGACATTCTTACTGAAAGCAAAGTGCTGGACTCCATCAGAAAACTCAATGCATCCCATTTGCTTGGAGTAGTTCAAGGTCCCATTTTTAATGGTGTGGATTTGTTCAGATTAGAACTCATTCAAAATGTACCTTCTGTGTGCCCAAGCTTTCCTGACATTCTCTCAAGAAGAGTTGCTGTTGAAGGTTTTGCCTCCTTGTTTCAAGAAGAACTGCATCAGGTTGTCAAGTCTTACCTGGAAGATTGTGTTAGGAAGCAATCAGATATTGATCCTGCTTGGATCCGTGGCAGAGTACTTCCGTCCAAGGCTGATCTTCTGAAGAAGGATCAGAAGGAACTAAAGGCTAGGCTAAAAAGAAAAGCCCGAGAAGATGAGGCTGAGAAAGCCAAGAAGTTAAGGGTCACCTATGATCCTGACAAGGTGGACTCTGAAGAACGAAGAGATAAAAGGATCAGAGATTCCTTTCGCAGAACCAGATCTTCTTCTTCTGTACAAATCTCCAGACAGGTTTTTACTCCACCTCCTTCTGTCCCTAAACCATCTTTCCAATCACCTCCATCTGAACCAAAAATAAACTTCACCTTACCAAATCCTTCTCCATCATCCTTCTCCTCTCCCATTCTAAACCCCACACCTTTAAGTATTCTTCCCCCAACTCCTTCTGATAAATCTTTCTCACCAATTCCCTTTACAAATACTCCATCCTCGTCTCAATCTATCATTTCTGATATTCCATCCTCATCAATCATTCTCTCAGATATCCCTTCTTCCTCATCCACCGCACCTCCACCTTCTATATCCCATCCCTTACCTACCAGAAAATCCAAACCTTACTGTCTTCTCTACCCTGACTACAAATTCACCTTCAATCCGCCTGAACCTGAACCCTATACCTACCTGGAACTTTTCAGACATGAGGTGATTAGCAGTCTAGACCTTCTGAAGGATGCATTTCTAAATGGTCTGGATGATGTTTCTACAAGAAATCTCTGGAGAAGATTTCGCAAGGATTTTCAAGTAGAAGCAATGGGAGTACAGAAAAGACTAGTGGCTGCTGCCCCTGGTTACCCTGGTTACCTTCTGGAGGATGATAATGGTATATACTACCATCCTCTCAGAAATTGTGTTGCTGCTGAGGAGAAGCCCTTTGTGGATGAATTGGAAGTAGCAAGACTGGCTGCTGAAATTGAAGCAAATCCATGCAGGGATATCATTATCTTTATTCCTGATTATCCTGTTCTGCTCGGAGACTTCAAGACTCTCTTTGACTATCTGAGGGAAAACCCTTCTGAGAAAGATCCAAGCTTGGTCATTCCAGAAGTTGTTGACCCACCAGAAGTTGAAGGTCCTTCTGCTCCCAGGAATCTAGCTGCCATTCTTCAGGCACTTGAGAATGGAGACTCGGAAATTCCTGCTGCAGAATATGGAGATGCTTCTATGCAAGAAGCAGATGCTGAAGATCATGTTGCTGAATCAGATCCTGTTGAGGAAATCCCTGCAAATGATCTATCCATGGAAGCTACAGATCAAGTTGCTATTCCTGTGGTTGAAAGCGGTGAAGCTTCTTCTGATGAATCTTCTCGTCTTGCAAGGACTCTGGAAGAAATTCAGAAAAGACAGGATGAGCAAAGCTCACTCAATGCTGAGTATAGAGCTTTCATGGTGAGGCAAGATGGACACAACAATGAGGTTCAAGAGATGCTGGCCAAGATCTTGTCAAGGCTAGGGCCATCTTAGATTGAGTCTGTGTTGTTTCTTTTTTCGTTGCATCTGTTTTTGTGCATCTGATCTTACTTATCTTCATGTACTTCTGTACCTGCTGTTTGAACTTCAATGAAATCATCTTCTTCCTCCGTGTGTTTCGTTTTGTTTGTCTCTGAATCTTTTCTGTTTTTTGATGATATGACAAAAAGGGGGAGAAATATGTGATAAATGATTTGATTTAATCAGTTGCATTTACTAACAAGAACTGCAAGTTCTATATGGTTTAAGTGTTTTGCAGGTATAAAGAAGTGAAGAGAATCTTCAAAGCAAACACAAGAAGCAAAAACATAAGAAGTGTTATTCTGTAAAAAGAATAAACTCATGGAAACTGAAGCAAGCTGAGTGCTGTCAAGCTTTAGAAATCAGAAGCAAGAAAGAAGAATGAATCAGAAGCACTGATAATAGAATTTGATCCATATTTGTCTATTTGCTCTGACAAAATTCTATTTGCTCTGATACATTATTTTAGCCTATATGGCTCTGATACATATAATGTGTTCTAATATACATTTTATGTTCTGACTCGTTCATGCTGACTTTTGTCGTTTAGTTTTTGTTCTGTAACATTTCAGGATGTAGAGATGCTCTGATGATGCTCTGGTACATTCAACAATGTTCTGATACAAATCTAGCATGAAGTGATGTTGGTAGAAATTCAAAGCTCTGAAGCTATCCGAGGGAAGCAGAAATCAGAAGCTGTGAATGTTCTGAAGATCAAAGAAATTCAAGTTCTGAAGCTGTCCTAAATGGAAGCAGAAATCAGAAGCTGTGAATGTTCTGAAGATCAAAGAAATTCAAGTTCTGAAGCTGTCCTAAATGGAAGCAGAAATCAGAAGCTGTGAATGTTCTGAAGATCAAAGAAATTCAAGTTCTGAAGCTGTCCTAGATGGAAGCAGGAATCAGAAGTTGTGAGTGTTCTAGGGATCTAAAGAAATTCTAGTTCTGAAGCTGTCCAATGGAAGCAGAAGTCAGAAGCTATGAATTCTCTAAAGACAGAAGCTTATGTGATCGTCTCTACCGAAATAATCAGGGAAGTCTTTTATTAAAGTTCTTCGAGTATTTATTTCAGGGGGAGATTATTTATCTCAGGGGGAGATTGTTAATCTCAGGGGGAGACATATTCATATGCTTATGCTATAGCTGTGTAATTTGTCTTTTGTCGTCTGCTCTTTCTGATTGCAAATTCATATCATTTATATATGTTTTTGTCATCATCAAAAAGGGGGAGATTGTTAGAACAAGATTTGTTCTGATCAATTATCTTAGTTTTGATGATAACAATAATATGAATTTTGCTTAAGATAATATGGTACTCTAATCCAATGCAATTTCCTTTTCAGGAAATATATAAAGAGTATGCATAATTCAGCGCTCAGAAGCTTTGTCTCAAGGGTTCGGCATGCAACATCAGAACATGGTCTGGCAAGACATCAAAAGATGGTCGAAGCAGAATCAGAACATGGGTCTATGGAAGCATCAGAAGAACATGAGATCAGAAGCACTGAAGTTCTGATGGTATCACGCTCAGAAGCACTTCAAGGTCAGAAGATCAGAAGATGCTTTGCACCAAGCTGTTTGACTCTGATGATATTCAAACGTTGTATTCACAAACATCTGATCAGAAGGAAGTACAAGTGGCAAGCTACGCTGACTGACAAAAGGAACGTTAAAAGCTATTATAGGCTACGTCAGTAGACACAGCGTGAACAAGGATCGAGGTAGTTGACAAAAGCGTATAACATTAAATGCGATGCTGTACGGAACACGCAAAGCATTAAATGCACTCAACGGTCATCTTCTCCAACGCCTATAAATATGAAGTTCTGATGAGAAGCAAGGTTAACGATTCTGAACAAAAACAACTCATATTAACTTGCTGAAACTCTGTTCTACTCAAAGCTCAGAATCTTCATCTTCATCAAAGCTCACTACATTGCTGTTGTAATATATTAGTGAGATTAAGCTTAAACGTTAAGAGAAATATCACAGTTTGTGATTATAGCTTTTAAGAAGCAATTGTAATACTCTTAGAATTGATTACATTAAGTTGTAAGGAACTAGAGTGATCGTGTGGATCAGAATACTCTAGGAAGTCTTAGAGGTTATCTAAGCAGGTTGTAACTAGAGTGATCGTGTGGATCAGAATACTCTAGAAAGTCTTAGAGGGTATCTAAGCAGTTGTTCCTGGAGTGATCAGTGTGTGATCAGAAGACTCTGGAAGACTTAGTTGCTGACTAAGTGGAGAACCATTGTAATTCGTGCGATTAGTGGATTAAATCCTCAGTTGAGGTAAATCATCTCTGCGGGGGTGGACTGGAGTAGTTTAGTTAACAACGAACCAGGATAAAAATAACTGTGCAATTTATTTTTATCTGTCAAGTTTTTTAAAGCTACACTTATTCAAACCCCCCCTTTCTAAGTGTTTTTCTATCCTTCACACTCGACCTCCCTGGGACCAAGTGACGAGGAGGACCTCCGCAGCCCCTTGTAATATGGTGAACTGACTTTTTATCGAAATGTTGCGGATAGCAAGAGTCGCCACTGACTTTTATTTTATCCAAATTAATTAGAAAGGCTAAAAGAACAGGAAAAACCTTTTAAATAAAATAGGGTTCGGGGGGTAATTATGTAAAGGGAAGGTGTAAGGCACCCTTTGCATCCATGGTTTTCCATGGGCTCTTAATTGCTTTGCAACTTGGAAACTGAATTGAGTTTTTTCTTGGATTCTTTAGAAGCTTGCTTAGAGTTCTTATCTGCAGAAAATTTGTCCACCCTTGTTTGCCAATCCTTGTGTTTATATATTGGACAAGTTAGGTCAACAAAACAACAACAAATCTTTGATGAATCAAGTATTAGTGATTTGAGAAAATAAGATTGAAAATTAATTATAAAATTTTCTATTTTGGCCAATATTGATTCAATTTGTTCAAAGATTATTTGGTCCTTTTAAGAGAATATATTTGATTGATTCTTTGACTTAAAATCAAAGCAAATATATATATTTCATATTTATTTTACCTATTTTATATAATTTATTTATGGTTTAAAGTGATAAAAAACCATAAAATAATTAAATAAAATGATAAAAATAGCATGACTCTTGCTTTGGGGCGTGCATGGGCTTATGATAGAGATTGGATGGAAAGAATGTAGGCCCATTTGGAAATATTTGGGATTTTGGGCTTTTTTCCTTCATGCATACCCTTAAAAATCAATGAACTTGTACACCTTTCCATTTCCTCATACTTCCATATTTTTTCAAGTTCTTGGACTTTTTAGAAACCTCAGAGAGTCCTCTAACAATTGTCTTTGGTCTCATATAAAAATAATTTTCCATGCTCCTTGTGTGTCCTTTTGAAAAAAGTGTCTTTTTGTTGACTTTTGAAAAGGACCTATAATATTTTGGTCCATATCTATCAAATGAAGCATTTTTGGACTTGGCATGTGAGAGACAAAATTGTAGAGAATCAAATTTCCTTAAAAATAAGCTTTGGATGGAAAATTTCTGATGTTCCATGTGAGAGTTATGGTTGGTCAAAGTTCAGCTGACTTTCTCCTATACAAACCCTAATTTAGAAACTTTTTGATTTGTTGATTTCTGATCTTTCCTTGATGAACTATGATCAATACTTGATCAAATGGTGAATGATACTTCAATATGAGGATCTTGACAAGAAATCAGGAGTTTTGACTTTACTTTGACCACATTTGACTTTTAGGTTAACCTAGTCGACTATTGACTTTCTGAATAAATGAGTGACCCATCTTTTGAGTTGAGACTTGATACTTGTCATAGAGATAATATGAGACATATTGAGCCATATGGGATGTCTTGGAGCCATTGATTCATTGATTTTCCTTTGAACAAACCAAACCATAGTTTCTGAGCCTTGTATAGGAGAATGTGTATTAGAGCTTCATGTATTGATTGAATTTGTATAAGAGAAACAGTATGGGCAAATTTTGGGGTATGACAGTTGCCCCTGTTCAATTATATTAAACTTGAAGATGTAGAGTGGTTTGTATGCCAGTCGGTATCTGAAGGTGGAAGATGATTGAACACTAGAATACCCAGAAATTTACCCTTGTTGAAGTAGGGACCTTTGTCGGAGATGGGCTTGAAGATGCCATCCAGTAAATCATGCTTTAGATTATGTTTGGAATGTTTGAGAAGTAGTTGCTTAAATGTTGATCGTGTCATTTCTGTTCGTAGTAGAAGAATTAGATCTTTGAGCGTTAACCGTTACGGAACCGTCCGAGGTTGCCGCTTTTAGACTTTGAAAGTTGATTGTTTAAGGAACCGTCTGAGGTATCGACTTAAATTTGTAGGTAGATTGTTTAGGGAACCGTCTGAGGTATCGACTTAAATTTGAAGGTAGATTGTTTAAGGAACCGTATGAGGTATCGACTTTAAATCTGAAGGTAGATCATTAAGGAACCGTCCAAGGTATCGTCTTAAATCTGAGGTAGATCATTAAGGAACCGTCCAAGGTATCGACTTAGATCCAGAGGTAGATCATTAAGGAACCGTCCAAGGTATCAACTTAGATCCAAAGGTAGATCATTAAGGAACCGTCCAAGGTATCGACTTAGATCCGAAGGTAGATCATTAAGGAACCGTCCAAGGTATCGACTTAGATCCAGAGGTAGATCATTAAGGAACCGTCAAAGGTATCGACTTAGATCCAAAGGTAGATCATTAAGGAACCGTCCAAGGTATCGACTTAGATCCGAAGGTAGATCATTAAGGAACCGTCCAAGGTATCGACATAGATCCAAAGGTAGATCATTAAGGAACCGTCCAAGGTATCGACTTAGATCCGAAGGTAGATCATTAAGGAACCGTCCAAGGTATCGACTTAGATCCGAAGGTAAATCATTACGGAACCGTCCAAGGTATCGACTTAGATCCGAAGGTAGATCATTAAGGAACCGTCCAAGGTATCGACTTAGATCCGATGGTAGATCATTAAGGAACCGTCTAAGGTATCGACTTAGATCCGATGGTAGATCATCAAGGAACCGTCCAAGGTATCGACTTAGATCCGAAGGTAGATCATTAAGGAACCGTCCAAGGTATCGACTTAGATCCGAAGGTAGATCATTAAGGAACCGTCCAAGGTATCGACTTAGATCTGAAAGGTTTTGAAGTTGTTTATTTGACTGCAGTAGTAACTTGAAAAAGGCAAAGTTAGTTTTTTTTATGCCATGATGCATGTAATGCGTTTATGTGACGGGATTCTCAAAATAAGTGAGAACCTTGCATGTTATGTACGCATTTGTCGCGATGCATTATGTATGAACATGTATGCAATTGTATGAATATGTTTATGATTTATGACGTATGACTATGATTTATGCCATTTGACACATCTTGATTGAGAAGGTGGATCTCCATGTCATTGTAATTTTGATGTTTGATCTTATCTTGAAGATGCTCAGCTGGGGATTTATGATTTCTGCTTGGGGATGATCAGTAACTTAATGTACCCTGATTGGGGATTAGAGATATTAATACACCATGTTGGAGAAGAGCAAAGTGTTGGAGAACCGGTATTGTTGAAGATGTAAACTCTGTTGGGGAGTCATGTCTTTGTCGGGACGAGTATGTTTGAAGATATCTTCTTGAGAATTGCTCTGTGGGGATATGATCTTGTGAAGTCGGAGTTGTGGGAAGGCATGGATGCCTTGAACATTGCCCCCAGTATTATAGTAACTACCATTCCTGGATTTGATTAGTACACACCGCTGAGTATTGACCAAGATGTCAAAATGGACTTGCATAGATTTTCCCCTGCTAGTAAGGACTTTTTGGAAAGATTCGCCTCGCGAGGACCTTGTGAGATGTGTACTCTGGGTGACATGCCCCTAGTAATCATAGGCCAAAGACAATATCCCATGTTGGTTGGAAAGTAGCTTCAGATCTATTTGGATGCATGCCCCTGATTGTTTTGGCGCCCTTGAGAGATTCTTCGAATCTTGACTTGATTGCCCTAGATTGATTTGGGCAAAGCGTGCCATGCCCCTTGTATACGTAGGAGACATTGCTTCTCGGAGTAATCTTGTCTGTCGGGATAACTTTCAGTCATTATTTGTATCCTGTGCAAATTCTTTCTGTTGCTAACATTTGAAATTATGTAGCAGAATATGTTTAATAATGAATTCATGAGATGCAATGCATACGTCCGTCTTGAGTTTTTTGAAAAACATTAAAACAGGAGATGTAAAAGCGTGATGTTTATAAAAACATGATATTTGAAAAAACGAAACATCAACTCGGCATTTGTGATAAACCTTGTGGAGTCAGGATACCTTTTTGGTGATAGTATGCTTTCGAACTAACCATGCTTCAATTAGGACTTTCAAGGGGTTGTAACGTGGCTTGGTTCACAATTTAAGAAACAAAGGATAAAGGCTCAAAGTTTATTTGTACCCACCCATCTTCGTGATGATCTTCAGTCCTAAGTTCAGTTAATTCAACTTATGCATTCAGATTCCCAGAGACTTTTGGATTTGCACCTTTGATAATGATGATGGTTCTCAAGCAAAGAGAACTTTTAAGATGGCAGTCACTTCTTCCTTTTGGTAGTCACAACATTGTGTTGTTCAGGAATTTATTGACTTCTCTTCTTTCATTTTTTGATATCCCTAACTTTTGCCTGAACTGTCTATTTTGAGCTTACAGTCAGCGGGATGCCTTGATTTTTGCCTAAGTCATCTTTTTGATTTTTGACTTAGCAGGCTTTTCTTTGTATATATGTTTTTTCATTTTTTTTCTTTTTGAAAGATATTGACTGCCTTGCTTAATGATTGATGAACCATCACTGGCTTTTGACTGACATCTCCAACACTTCTTTGATGTGTGCGGATGAACGCTTGTGATTGGACCCTTTGTTGAAAGATGTACTGAATGATTCTCTTAAAATAGAATGCACAACCACATTAACTGAGAACTACCCTGCCCCAGGTTATGATCAAGGGTTTTAATTAGTACAAGAAAGAAACTTCTACTTCTTAGGCTCAAAGGGGTTGACGAGGGATTAACATCCTTATATCTCCAGTGTTTATGAATTGAAACAATGCCTGTACATCGTCAGCATAGTCCGCTCAAAAGCATACTGTATGAGGTTGCGGTATTGTTTTCGTCATCCTCCCTTAAAAGGCTTACAACTTAGCAGGAGTTGAATATCACAAAACACATGCAAAGTAAAGACATAATTTAAAATGAGTGATAGCGAAATAATTAATTCAAGACAAGCATATGCAATGCACTGATGATGATTATTAAAACAGATAATGTCTATCATAAGTCGAATGTTTAAACAAACAGGAAAGAAATTGCAAACTGAAAGTAAAAATAATGATCTTAAAGTCCATCCTTCTAGACATTAATCAGTCTTGTCGTGATTAGGCATGGGAGCAGTGATCACTACAGGAATCTTTGGATGGTTGAATTCAATTTCCCGAGCGTCAATCATATCTTGGATCTTATTCTTCAATGACCAATAATCATTCGTATCATGTCCAGGGCTATTGGAATGATATGCGCACCTCACATTGGGTTTATAGCCAGTAGCGGAAGTGTCTGGCTTCGCCGGAGGATCCCTTACAATAATCAAGTTTGCCTTCAGCAGATGTTGCAATACCTGAGCCAGCGACATATTGATCATTGTAAATTGACGCCTCGGTGCACCTGGCTTGCTTCGTTGTTGTAGAATTGCTTCAGCAGGTAGGTCGCGTTCATTGCGACCTTTCTGGTTGTACATAGCATTAGCCATATGAGGCTTCTCGGGTGAGTTGAAGTTAATAATCTCGTCGTCAATTAAGTCTTGAATCTCGTACTTCAGTTGCCAACAATCCTCTGTGTCATGACCAGGACTGTTCGAATGATAAGCACATCTTGCATGATACTTGTACCCAGGAGTGGCATTGGTAGGAAATGAATATGGAGGCAATAGAGTTATCAATTTTTGATTGAGCAGTTGTTGCAAAACTCGAGACATCGGCATGTGCAACGGAGTAAATGCTCGCTTTGGTTTGGATTTCCGATTATCTTTACCACCTTGATGCTTATGTTGATTCTTCCCTTTCTCGATCAGAAGTGCCTTCAGTTCTTCTTGCCCCTTGGCCAATTTAAGGATCAAAGCTTGGAATTCAACATTCTGAGCTTGAAGATCCTTAACTGATTGTTCTAGATTCATGATGCTGAAACAAACAGCGAGGACAGATGAGAGACCTATTGTAAGAAACCTGTTATGCGATGTTATGAATGCAAATGCAGTGTTTTCAAGGATCTTAAGGAATATAGTTAGCACATTTAGAGAATGATTTGGCCGCGTCTCTGTCTGAAGAATTCTGAATTTTGTTTTTGAACGTCTTTCTTTGAGAATCAAGCTCACCATATCGAGTGGGTCATCGCCTCTGATTCGGGATACTTCTGCATTGGAAGGTACGTGGCCAGAGGAAAATAAATCCTCTTGCCCCTTGCTAGGTACTGAGTCTTTGAATTGGAAGGTGTGTGGCCAGAGGAAAATAAATGCTCTTGCCCCTTGATTAGGAAATCAGTCCTTGATAGTAGTCCCTAAAATTGTGCACCCTAAATCCCTAGGATCCTTGAAAGGGTTAGTTAAATCATGTTATGCTTATAATGTCATGTTGTCATGATGTTATGCGAATGAAATTCATTAGGCACAGTGTGAGATAGTAAGAGCAAACAAGTCTTTTAACAAAACCTGCAAGGAAACGAAGGTTAGTAGCAAACACAAACAAGTCACACAAGTCACACAATTTCCTTAGGCTTGTCTTGCATGGAGTTTAGATCATGTGAGATACCCTTCCCCAAAGGTACTTCTATGCATAAGGATGATATCAGCAACGGGTTCTACCGAGTTACCCAGAATTGTCAGCCCCCTCTAAAGCACCCTCAAACATGGTACATGCATACCACGCAATGATACTTTAGGAAGAAACCTATCTGAGCTGTAGTATCGGGTAGCGACTATAACTTGGCATGCACCAAGAATAGCCCTCCCACTACGTTCCTAAAAGTCAGGATGGGTTAAAGGTGACTAAAGGTCCTTCAGCTCCGGCGCACCCAAAGATACATGCGTAAACCTCTCTCATGCAAAAGAGGTACACAATAACCAATGGAGGTCTAACTCAAGCGCGAACTTCATTTTGACGAACCCCAAGCATGCACAAGGGGGGTCTCCATGACTATGCCGCTCCTAATCTTAAGTGTTCTTGAATCCGGGAATAGGATTCGTCCTTCATTTATTTCCCAAAACATCCCTGAACATTAAAACAAGCAAAGCAAACAATAGAAAACATTTAAAGTGTTCCTAAACTTTTAAGGTAACCCCTCTTTTTAATCGAAAAGTCCCCAGCAGAGTCGCCAGTTCTGTAATACGGTGAACTGATTTTTTATCAAAATGTTGCGGATAGCAAGAGTCGCCACCGACTTTTATTTTATCCAAATTAATTAGAAAGGCTAAAAGAACAGGAAAAACCTTTTAGATAAAATAGGGTTCGGGGGGTAATTATGCAAAGGGAAGGTGTAAGGCACCCTTTGCATCCATGGTTTTCCATGGGCTCTTAATTGCTTTGCAACTTGGAAACCGAATTGAGTTTTTTCTTGGATTTTTTGGAAGCTTGCTTAGAGTTCTTATCTGCAGAAAATTCGTCCACCCTTGTTTGCCAATCCTTGTGTTTATATATTGGACAAGTTAGGTCAACAAAACAACGACAAATCTTTGATGAATCAAGTATTAGTGATTTAAGAAAATATGATTGAAAATTAATTATAAAATTTTCTAATTTGGCCAATATTGATTCAATTTGTTCAAAGATTATTTGGTCCTTTTAAGAGAATATATTTGATTGATTCTTTGACTTAAAATCAAAGCAAATATATATATTTCATATTTATTTTACCTATTTTATATAATTTATTTATGGTTTAAAGTGATAAAAAACCATAAAATAATTAAATAAAATGATAAAAATAGCATGACTCTTGCTTTGGGGCGTGCATGGGCTTATGATAGATATTGGATGGAAAGAATGTAGGGCCATTTGGAAATATTTGGGATTTTGGGCCTTTTTCCTTCATGCATACCCTTAAAAATTAATGAACTTGTACACCTTGCCATTTCCTCATACTTCCGTATTTTTTCAAGTTCTTGGACTTTTTAGAAACCTCAGCGAGTCCTCTAACCAATGTCTTTGGTCTCATATCAAAATGATTTTCCATGCTCCTTGTGTATCCTTTTGAAAAAAGTGTCTTTTTGTTGACTTTTGAAAAGGACATATAATGTTTTGGTCCATATCTATCAAATGAAGCATTTTTAGACTTGGCATGTGAGAGACAATATTGTAGAGAATCAAATTTCCTTAAAAATAAGCATTGGATGGAAATTTTCTGATGTTCCATGTGAGAGTTATGGCTGGTCAAAGTTCAGTTGACTTTCTCCTATACAAACCCTAATTTAGAAACTTTTTGATTTGTTGATTTCTGATCTTTCCTTGATGAACCATGATCAATACTTGATCAAATGGTGAATGATACTTCAATATGAGGATCTTGACAAGAAATCAGGAGTTTTGACTTTACTTTGACCACAGTTGACTTTTAGGTTAACCTAGTCGACTGTTGACTTTCTGAATAAATGAGTGACCCATCTTTTGAGCTGAGACTTGATACTTGTCATAGAGATAATATGAGACATATTGAGCCATATGGGATGTCTTGGAGCCATTGATTCATTGATTTTCCTTTGAACAAATCAAACCCTAGTTTCTGAGCCTTGTATAGGAGAATGTGTATTGGAGCTTCGTGTATTGATTGAATTTGTATAAGAGAAATAGTATGGGCAAATTTTGGGGTATGACACCCCTTGTCCGAAGAAATCCGAAGAGCTCGTCTTCCACGAGGGATGGAGAAACCCCCGACCTTGGACCTATACAACGGGACTACCGATCCCGATGATCACATTTGAAGCGTCGAAGCCGTCATGGATTATCACGTCGTCTGGGGCTCCATCAAATGCCGCATCTTTCCGACCACACTGAGGAAAGGAGCGATGACATGGTATAGGAATCTTCCTCCCAACTCTATCCACTCCTGGACCGACCTCAAGGAGCTCTTCTTAAGCCATTTCACAGCCTCCCGTCGGCAACCAAAGTCAGAAGCGAACCTTGAGGCTGTGATCGAAGGAACCGACGAACCCCTCCGAGATTACCTCGACAGGTTCAACAAGGAGGCCATCCAAGTGCAGACGACCGATTACATGAAAAGATACCTCCTAGAACGGGTACTTCTCCTTGGAAGCGACTTCAAGAAGGCTATAAAAATCGAGAAGGTGCACACCATGAACGCCCTCCTCCGCAAAGCCCAAGCCTTCATCGCTTTCGAGGAAGGCGAGGCGGCTGCAATTAAAGCTTCGAGGGGCAATGATGTCGCCCGCAGCTCGAACTACGATAACTCGGGTTCGCGTCGAGGAAATGAAAAAAAGGAAAGATGATAGATCCCACGACGCCAAAGAACGCCGAGGACCAGCCGGTCGATTCAACGACTATACTCCCTTGAACACCTCGCGCGAAAAAATCCTGGCCGACTGCCAAAGCACCGAGTTCAAGAACTCCAGCATCAGCCCCCCGAAGTCGAACCCCACCAGACCGGGGACCGACAAGTCTAAATACTGCAAATACCACAAGAGTCATGGGCATCTAACTGACAAATGCATACATCTCAAAGACGCCATCGAGACTCTGATTAAAGAAGGTCGCCTGTCGAAATATACGAAGAAGGGGGAACCTCCCCGAAGAGAAGCCCCTCAGAACTCTGACGAGGGCAACTCGCCAGATAGTAGACCACTACAAGTAGCGTTGTCCGTCACCCGACCAGAAGACTTCATTCCTTCAGTCGGAGTGACGACCGCCTTCATCACATGGGAAGGGTTCCCAACCGCGATGGTTATATCTAACGGCGGGGACCCCGGCTCCCTCACCATCAGCTCGGTGAAGAGAAAGTTCGATGATTTGATCAGCGCCAACTCGGATCTCGGCCCTACCCTACAGAAATTCAAAAGGAAATCCGACCCGATCACCTTCTATTTGGAAGATCTACCCGGCAGAGCTCTGAACGCCACGATCCATCTGCTCGTCCGAGCAAGGATGGCAAACTTTGACATCCGACGAGTCCTAGTCGACGAGGGGAGCTCAGTCGACATCACGTACTCCCACCTTTTCCAGACCCTCCAGCTAGACAACTTGCACCTCACTCCTTATGTGGGATCCGACCTCCAGGGTTTTAACGGGGCCACCACCAAACCTTGGGGTTACGTCGAGCTGATCGTCACCTTCGGGGAAGGGGAAGCTTCTAGACAGGTCAAGACGAGATTCTTGGGGATCGACTGCAAGACCCTCTATAACTGCATCATCGGGCGCCATACTCTGGCCGAACTCACTGCCGTCCCCTCAACCGTGCATTTGAAGATGAAATTCTACACAAAGAGGGGACGAGTAACCACCATCAACGCCGACATCGAAGCCGCCACAAGAATCTTCGACGCCTCTGTAAAAGGGTTGCAACTAATCGCTCCTCCATCCATCTCCAACAAGAAGCCAAAGACCGAAGACAAGCCTCCTCGGGAAGATCAGCATCAGCCGACCAACGTCAGCTCAGTCGACCTCGACGCTCGTTTCACGGAAGAAGAGCTGAGGAACGGTGAAGAGACGCGACCAAAGACAGCTCACCCCGTCCGACCTGTCCCAGACGGGGACTTCGAGCTCGTCCCGCTGGGCGACAACCCCGACAAAGCGGTGAAGATCGGTAAGGGCATCCCAGACCTACTGAGGAAGCAGCTCGTGGCTTGCCTTCGAGCCAACACCGACCTATTCGCTTGGAGCGTAGTGGAAATGCCCGGACTCGACCCTGAGGTTGCCTGCCACCATCTCTCCATTGATCCAGCCGCGAAGGCAGTAGTTCAACGTAGGCGTCGGCAGTCTCCCGAGAAAGTGGAGGCTGCCGAGAAAGCTGTAAAAGACCTCTTAGAGGCAAATTTTATTTCCGAGGCCAAGTATTCAACTTGGCTCTCAAACGTTGTACTAGTTAAAAAATCTAATGGAAAATGGAGAATGTGTGTTGATTATACTGATGTTAACCGGGCATGTCCTAAAGATGCTTATCCATTACCTAACATTGATAGGCTGCTCGACAACTCGGCCGGCTACAAATTATTATCTTTTATGGATGCTTATTCAGGTTACAACCAAATCCCCATGGCGAGGTGCGACAAGCAGTGCACGACGTTCATGACCGAGTCGGGCAATTACTACTACAATGTAATGCCCTTCGGACTCAAAAATGCCGGAGCCACGTACCAATGGATGATGAACACGGTGTTCCGAGGAGAAATCGGCGACACCCTCGAGGTATACATGGACGACATGATCGTCAAATCTCGGGAGGACTCCGATCACACCACGCGTCTCGAGCGGGTATTCGAGCAGGCCAGATCCTGCAAGATGCGCTTCAACCCAGAGAAATGCACCTTCGGGGTCCGGGCAGGCAAATTCCTTGGGTTTTACTTAACCGAACGAGGAATAGAGGCCAACCCAGATAAATGCCGAGCAGTCTCGGAACTCCCCACTCCTAACAATAAAAAATCCATCCAAGTCCTAAATGGGATGCTCACAACACTATCTCGTTTCGTCGCAAAATCCGCCCAGCACGCCCTTCCATTCTTCAAGTTACTACGAAGAGAAGCGACCTTTGACTGGTCCGAGGAGTGCGAGCAAGCACTATCCCACCTTAAGAAAGTGCTCTCAAAACCGCCCGTCCTCTCCCGACCTGGCGGCAACGAGATCTTATATCTCTACCTGGCCGTCTCAAACGAGGCGGTCAGCACGAGCCTTGATCCGAGAGACAGAAGACGGGCAGAAGCCCGTATACTTCACCAGCAAGGCCCTACAAGGACCCGAGGTGCGATACCAACAAATCGAGAAAGTCGCGCTGGCCCTAATAACGGCAGCCAGGAGGCTGAGGTACTACTTCCTCGCCCATACCATCATCGTCCGAACAGATCAGCCCATCAAGCAACTTCTCAGCCGACCAGACATGGCCGGGAGAATGTTAAAGTGGTCCCTCGAGCTATCCGAATTCGGCGTACAATACAAAATCAGGAAGGCACTGAAAGCTCAGACACTGGCCGATTTCATAGCCGAGATGACCTCAATCGCTAACTCCCCGGCACCCGCCGAGAATAAATGGACCATCTACGTAGATGGCGCCTCAAGCAGCTCGGGAAGCGGGGCCGACATTATCCTAGAAAACATCGAAGGGCTTATCATCGAAGTATCCTTGGTTCTGTCCTTCACCACATCAAACAACCAAGCTGAATACGAGGCCTTCCTAGCGGGTCTGCGACTCGCCGAAGATGTGGGCGCTCAGGAGGTTATGATCTACACTGACTCCCAACTCGTCGCATCCCAAATCAGCGGCGATTACCAAGCCAAAAACGACGTGCTCGCCGAGTACCTCACGCTTGTCAAGGATAAGATGAAAAGATTCTCAAAGGCAGAAGTCGAGCATATCCCCCGGGAGCACAACTCACGGGCCGACGTATTGTCCAAACTCGCGAGCACGAGAAAGAAAGGCGGAAACAAGTCGGTGATTCAGGAAATCCTATGCAGACCGAGCATAGACAAAAGCGCGCAAACCCTACAAGTGCTCGCCATTAGCGACGACCACTGCTGGATGACCCCGGTATATAACTTCCTCACGAAGAACGAACTTCCCTCCGACGCGAAAGAAGCTTCAGTGATCAAAAGACGAGCCTGCTCGTACACTATCGTCGAGAATAAACTATACCGACGAGGTTTCTCCATTCCTCTCCTTAAATGTGTCGACGCCTCGCAAGCGCTCGAGATACTTCAAGAGCTTCACGAGGGGATCAACGGTCAACACCTCGGCGACCGATCACTAGCGAGAAAGGCCCTCAGAGCCGGGTATTACTGGCCGACCATGCAGCAAGACGCCAAGGAGCACGTCCAGAAATGCGATAAATGTCAGCGTCACACAGACATGCACTTAGCTCCCCCAAACGAGTTTAAGTCTTTGTCCTTGCCCTGGCCCTTCTCCACCTGGGGAATGGACCTCCTCGGACCATTCCCAGTCGGGTCATACCAAAATAAATACCTAGTGGTCGCCGTAGACTACTTCACTAAATGGATAGAAGCCGAAGCACTCGCCAAGATCACGTCCCAAAACGTGCTCCGTTTTTATAAACGAAACATACTCGCTCGGTTCAGGGTACCGCAGGCTATAATAACCGACAATGGCACCCAATTTACTGATAGGAAGTTCCAAGAGTTCGTAGCGAAGCTCGGCACGAAACAGCACTTCACCTCGGTCGAACACCCTCAAACAAATGGGCAAGCCGAAGCAGCCAACCGGGTCATCCTCCAAGGACTGAAAAGGAGACTCGGCAAAGCTAAAAAAGCTTGGGTCGAAGAATTACACAACGTGCTGTGGGCATATAGGACGACGCCCCATTCAAGCACAGGCGAAACCCCGTTGGGGCTAACCTACGGCACCGAAGCCGTGATTCCCGTGGGAATTCGAGAACCTTCTCGGCGGACCGAGTCGCCTCTCGAAGAAGAGCTCAACGACGAGGCTATGAGGGAAGAACTCGACATGGTCGAGGAGATCCGAGCAGGGTCTTCCCTCCGAGAAGCAAGATTAAAACAATAGATAGCTCTGCGCCATAACGCCAAAGTTATCAAACGAGAATTTGAAGTCGGCGCCCTAGTGCTTCGCAGAAACATGAAAGACTTGCGGGAGGGCAAACTCGCCCCAAACTAGGAAGGCCCATACCAAGTCTACGATAAAACCGAGAATGACGCCTATTACCTCGAAAACCTTCTAGGTGAAAAACTTGCTCGACCTTGGAACGCTGAAAAACTCAGACGCTATTACAGTTAGACACAACCTAACACTCCCCGGCCGCTCGAACACGAGGGGAAGCCGGGCATGGACTCGCGTCATGGTACGAACACGAGTGCTCCACGACAGCGACTGTCGGAACTCCCAATCAAAGAGTAGAACCGACTACACGGCGGATTCTACACCTAGACCCACTGTGTCAGTACCTACACGACATAACCCTAGCTCGCGATGGGACCGTTCACGCCGCGAGCAGTTGGCCCCGACCGCGGTCTTGTGCCCGCTAATGGCGCACACCTGCTCTGCGCACCCGGACCGTACACCACACGCCCGAGCAATCATCCTCGACCGAGTAAAATCCAGAAACAAAATATTCCTAAGTATTGGAATACTTCCCCGGAACAAACACAATCCGGACCCAAAAAACATGCAACAAATAAAAAATTCCAAAACACACACAGGGATGATCAAAGCATAAATGCGAAATAGTAAAGCATTAACTGCCGACCAAATTGGCCGGCGATATCCAGATATTACAATAAAATGTCGGGCACGCAGACCCCAAATATCCCGGGAAAAAGCCCCAAAAATTCAAAAAGTAAAAAACAACGACTCGCAGGCCAAGGAAACATAGGCACGCAGGCCCAAAGTAAAATCACTCATCGTCGGGTGTGCCGGGCACCAGCTGGCCATCCACTATCCTAGATGAAACCCCGATATCATCCGTCTTCAGACCTGGGTTCAGAAATTTCAGCTGCTGGACAACACATTTAAAACCCTCCTCGGCCATATCAGCGAGCTCGAGCTTCAGGTCGTCAATCTTCTCGACAAACTCGACTCTAGAGTTCAAAACCGCCACATCCGAGGACTCTTCCGCCGTCGGCTCCCAAGCCTGCTCGAGCTTGGCGACCTTTTTCTTCTCCGCCTCCACTTCCTCATTTTTTTGCTTCAGAAGTTCCTCCATCCTCTTCTTTGCCTTCTCCCGGAGAGTCTTCTGCCTAGCAGGTTCGTCCTCGGCGGTTTTCTTGTCATCCTCTGCCTTCTTCAGAGCTTCGGCAAACACAGTGCCCCCTTGTGCAAGCACCTGATGCATGCCGATGACCGTCTCCTTTGCCTCATATTCAGCTCTTTTTGATCAAATAGATACTTCAGGCTCTTGTGGTCACTAAACACTTCAAACCTCGAACCATACAGATAGTGTCTCCACAATTTCAACACAAATACCACTGCTGCCAACTCTAAGTCATGAGTCGGATAGTTTCTCTCATGTACTTTGAGTTGCCTCGACGCATACGCGACTACCTGTTGATTCTGCATTAGTACACCTCCTAATCCCAACAACGAAGCATCGCAATATACAACAAAAGATTCCGCCGGATTCGGCAAAATCAAGATCGGTGCACTAGTCAACCTCTTCTTCAACTCTTGGAATCCTGCTTCACATTTCGAATCCCAAACAAACGCTTGACCCTTCCTAGTCAACTTAGTTAACGGTAATGCTAACTTTGAAAAACCTTCAATGAACTTTCTATAATAACCCGCAAGACCAAGGAAACTACGGATTTCGGAAACTGACTTCGGAGCTTCCCATTGAGACACTGCTTCTTCTTTCGTTGGGTCAACGGCAATACCATCTTTAGAAATTACATGCCCAAGAAAGCTTACTTCACTTAGCCAGAACTCACACTTTGACAGTTTCGCATAAAGTTTCTTTTCCTTCAGTAGTTCTAATACCACTCTCAGATGCTCTGCATGTTCTTCTTCACTCTTAGAATATATTAGAATGTCATCGATAAATACCACCACAAACTGATCCAAATAAGGATGGAAGATCCTATTCATATATTCCATGAAAACCCCCGGCGCATTAGTTACTCCAAATGGCATCACTGTATACTCGTAATGACCATACCTTGTTCTAAATGCTGTTTTCTGAATATCGTCCGTCTTCACCCGAATCTGATGATATCCCGACCTCAAGTCAATTTTGCTAAACACACTCGCACCGACCAGTTGATCCATTAAATCATCAATCCTCGGTAATGGATACCGATTCTTGATAGTAACTTTATTCAGCTGTCTATAATCCACACACAGTCTCATAGAGCCTTCTTTCTTCTTTACCAACAACACCGGCGCACCCCACGGCGACACACTAGGACGAATGAATTCTTTTTCCAGTAACTCTTCCAGTTGACTCTTCAATTCTGCTAATTCAGATGCCGACATACGATACGGCGCCATCGACACCGGACTAGTCCCAGGGACTAACTCAATAGCAAATTCTACCTCCCTCTCTGGCGGTAACTCTCTTACATCTTCTGGAAAAACTTCTGGAAATTCACATACTACTGGTAAATCACTACTCACCGCTTTCTTCTTCACTTCCATGGATGCAACCAACATAAACACGGCGGCCCCGTCCTTCATGGCTTCATCCACTTGTCTAGCAGTCATTGCTAAATCCTCGACTCTGACATCTTCAGGAAAAATAACTGTCTTCGTGAAACAGTTGATATGAACCCGATTAAATTGCAACCAATTCATACCCAGGATGACATCAAGTTGTTCCAACGGAAGGCATACTAAATCCATTCCGAACTCTCTACCAAAAATATCAATTGGACAGTTCAAACAGGCAAACGAAGTAGTCACTGAACCCGACGCAGGAGTGTCAATGATCATACTTCCACGAATATCAGATATTTCCAAGTTCAAACGTTTAGCACAATCCAATGAAATAAACGAGTGAGTTGCTCCAGTATCTATTATTGCAATTAAAGGAGTGCCATGGATAAAACACGTACCTTTAATCAATCGATCTTCCGGAGTAGTCTCTGAACCTGATAAAGCGAAAACTTTACCCCCAGTTTGATTCTTCTTTGGCTTAGGACACTGTGGACTGATATGGCCCTCTTCACCACAGTTATAACAAGTCACAGTCCTTCCCTTGCAGTCAACAGCAATGTGGCCTGCTTTACCACACCGGTAGCACTTCTTCTCCTCACTTTTGCACTCGTGAACACGATGTCCAGGCTCCCCACACTTAAAGCACTTAACAGGAGCACTAGAGTCTCCCCCACTAGGCTTCTTCCAACTTCCAGCTTTATAATTACCTCTACCATATGGTTTACCACGGTCCATAGGCTTCTTCCCTTTCTTGTCAACTAACTCACGGGAGTGAGATGACTTCAGCTTCAGGTTGTCCTCTTCGTAGATTCTACTACAATCTACCAAATCAGCAAACCGACGAATCCTTTGGTACCTGATTCCCTGCTTAATTTCATCACGGAGACCATTCTCGAACTTAACACACTTCGAAAATTCGCTCGCTTCATCATTGTTATAGTGAACATAGTATTTGGCCAGCTCAACAAATTTTGAAGCATATTCCGGTACCGTCATATTACCTTGTGTCAGCTCCAAAAACTCAACTTCTTTCCTGCCCCGAATATCCTCAGGAAAGTACCTCCTCAGGAATTCTCGCCTGAATACCGCCCAAGTGATCGCTACACCTGCAGATTCAAGTTCATCTCTACTAGCCATCCACCAATCATCAGCTTCTTCAGACAGCATGTGAGTCCCATACCTCACCTTCAGATTTTCAGCACAATCGATCACTCTGAAGATCCTTTCGATTTCCTTCAGCCACCTCTGAGCACCTTCGGGATCGTGCGTGCCTTTGAACAAAGGAGGATTGTTCCTCTGAAAGCTATTCAGCTGCCTGTCAGCACCAATACCAGCTCCATTGGCATTCCCTCCCAACACACCAGCAATCATGCCCAGAGCCTCAGCGATCGCGTCGTCATTTCTTCCCCCTCTTACGGCCATTGTTCTGCTAAATCTCAGACAATATTCATTAGAACAAGAAGTATCGACAGTGTCAACTTTACACTAATCGTATACGAAGGATTAACCGACACTAAGACTCTGACTCAAACGACCGACTATGCTCTGATACCACTATTGTAACACCCTTCTAAACCCCGCGGAAATTAACATTAAAATCAGAGTAAAACATGAAGAAGAGTATTACAACGCCAACAAAATAAACAATATTCATGTCATGCCATAAAGGAACGAATAAACCAAAAATTATTCAGGTAGCATGTTAACACAGCGGAATATTCTTAACAACTGAATAATCAAACATCTGGAGTCGAAGACTCATAATTCAACCATAAACCATAAACAAAACAGAAGTTTATCAGCCAATTCTAAAATAACGTTCCCGGTGTTACACGACCAGAGCATGACACTGACCCAACTGACCCTAACGAACTACTTGACGAGCTATTCCTCACCAAGTACACAAGCTACTCCTCAATCTGAAAAATAACAACAGTAAGGGTGAGTTTCATTCGCATTAACAAATGTTATAGGTATATAAACAATACAACTTCATCCATATATTATTCACCCAAATCAATTATATTCAGATAATATAGCAACATTCATACCAAAATACACACAAATCATAACATTGGACAACTTCCATTCATGTTACAATTATACACAACGACCTAATGCAATGCAACTAAATGCATGTGGTACCAAACATGGGATAACCCATCTCACCGATCCACCACCATAAAGATTCGGCTACTTCTCTCACCAATTCCACACAATGGGAATTAGCTACCGCTGTCCCACCACCATAAGGGATACAGCCCACAACATGATTATGAAATGCATGCATCACATACCGCATGCTAATCATCAACACCAAACAACTGAACAGTCATAATCATCAACCAATGCAATAACAATATAATCCACCACAACCAATTAAATCAAGTGTTTAAATTAAATTCGAGTCACAACTCAAACACTGTTTTATTGCATATCTCACTGAATTAGTCTCACTATGTTCGAAACGGCACATCAAACAGACTAACAGTTACAAGTTATACATCGTTGAACTTTAACAAAAATCCCAAACAGCACAGCACGCGGCGCCAACATCCACACGCGGCGCGAAACGAGGAAAAGTTACGCCTTCGCGGCGCCAACACCTACACGCGGCGCGACGCGAGGAAAAAGTTACGCCTTCGCGGCGCCAACACAGGTACGCGGCGCGACCTGTGCGTATCAAAACATCTTGCCATTCAGTCCACCTGTTCGCGGCGCCACCCTGTGCACGCGGCGCGAACCGGTGATTTCAGAAATCCCAACCTGCAGAAAACAGCATTCTATGCCTCCCAAATACTCTCAAATCATACCAGCACGAATTTCAGCAGAATAAACCACACATACGACATAAAATGCACGTTTACACATACTTCTAATCATGTTTAACATCATTGTTCATCACCAATCATCATTCACAACCTAAATTGAATCAAAGTTCTATAAACCCCAAAACCCCAAACCGACATATAATCCGATTCGAAATCCTAACATACAAATTCCATCGAATCATTCATACATCCCATAATAGAGGTTAATGAGAAGAATCCCCCCTTACCTCGATGTCGAATTCTTGAATGCTCTTCCTCTTCGCACTTGCTCTTCTCCCAATTTCACGTTCAATCTCCTCTGCTCCCTTTTGGTTCTTTTTTCACAAAAATACTCCTCTTTTCTATTTTTATGAAAATATAACTTTATTTTAGAAAAAGGGCTTTGCAACTGATACACCCCCCAACTGCTACTTACAACACTGGCCCATTAGCCTTATTTCATCCCTATTCCCAATTAATTCCACTTAATTCTAATATTTAATAAAAAAATTAATTAAATTAAATAAAGAATTTTATGGGGTGTTACAACTCTCCCCCACTAGAAAAGTTTTCGTCCTCGAAAACATACCTTAGGCAAAGAGTTCTGGGTAGGAGTCCTTCATCTGGCTCTCCAATTCCCATGTAACATTTCCACCGGCTGGTCCTCCCCAAGCTACTCTGACCAACGCTATCTCCTTGCCACGCAATTGTTTCACCTTCCGATCTTCAATCCTCGTAGGCAAAGCTTCAACTGTCAGATTATCCTTTACCTGTACATCATCCACTTGGATAACATGTGACGGATCAGCAATGTATTTCCTCAACTGCGACACATGGAATACATCATGCAGATTCGCAAGTGTCGGTGGTAACGCAATGCGATACGCCACCCCTCCCACTCTTTCTGAAATCTGAAACGGACCAATAAAACGCGGAGTTAATTTCCTTGACTTTAGAGCTCGTCCGATACCAGTCATAGGTGTAACTCTCATAAACACGTGATCTCCTTCTTGAAACTCAAGAGTTCTCCGTCTCTTGTCATGATAACTCTTCTGACGACTCTGAGAAGCCTTCATCTTCTCCTGAATCATCTTAATCTTTTCTGTCGTTTCTTGAACAATCTCTGGTCCAATCACCGCACTTTCGCCAGATTCATACCAACATAAAGGCGTTCTACATCTCCGACCATACAAAGCTTCAAACGGAGCCATACCAATGCTCGAGTGAAAACTATTATTGTAGGTAAATTCGATCAAGGGTAGATAACTATCCCAAGTACCACCTCTTTCCAACACACAAGCACGCAATAAATCCTCTAGCGATTGGATAGTTCTTTCTGTCTGTCCGTCCGTCTGCGGATGATAAGCAGAACTCAATCTCAGCTTAGTACCCAAAGCCTTCTGCAACCCTTCCCAAAATTTGGATGTAAACCTTGGATCTCTATCTGACACGATACTCGAAGGAATACCATGTAAACTCACTATCTTCTCAATGTACAATTGAGCCAGCTTCTCCATTGAGTAATCCATTCTCATTGGTATAAGGTGAGCAGACTTAGTCAACCTATCCACTATGACCCAAATGGCTTCATAGTTCTTCACCGTTCTCGGCAATCCAGAAACAAAATCCATAGATATACTATCCCACTTCCATTCCGGAATAAATAACGGTTGCATAGCTCCATATGGTTTCTGATGCTCAACCTTCGACTTCTGACAAGTTAAACAAGCATAGACGAATTCAGCTATTTCTTTCTTCATTCCAGGCCACCAAAACAGCTTCTTCAAATCATGATACATCTTGGTCGCACCAGGATGTATACTCAATCCACTACGATGTCCTTCTTCGAGAATACTCTTCCTCAATTCAGAAACATTAGGAACACAAACACGATTACCAAACCTTATAATACCATTCTCGTCGATTCTGAATTCACCTCCCTTGCCTTGGTTAATTAGAGTCAATTTATCCACTAACTCTACATCAACTTTCTGACCCTCTCGAATCTCTTCCAGAATGCCACTAGTCAACTTCAGCATGCCCAACTTAACACTGACAGGAGTGTCTTCGCATACTAAACTCAAATCTCGGAATTGTTCAATTAAATCCAATTCTCTCGCCATAAGCATAGACATATGCAAGGACTTCCTACTCAAAGCATCGGCAACCACGTTTGCTTTACCCGGATGGTAATTCAGCCCAAAATCATAATCCTTGAGGAACTCTAACCATCTCCTTTGCCTCATATTCAGCTCTTTTTGATCAAATAGATACTTCAGGCTCTTGTGGTCACTAAACACTTCAAACCTCGAACCATACAGATAGTGTCTCCACAATTTCAACACAAATACCACTGCTGCCAACTCTAAGTCATGAGTCGGATAGTTTCTCTCATGTACTTTGAGTTGCCTCGACGCATACGCGACTACCTGTTGATTCTGCATTAGTACACCTCCTAATCCCAACAACGAAGCATCGCAATATACAACAAAAGATTCCGCCGGATTCGGCAAAATCAAGATCGGTGCACTAGTCAACCTCTTCTTCAACTCTTGGAATCCTGCTTCACATTTCGAATCCCAAACAAACGCTTGACCCTTCCTAGTCAACTTAGTTAACGGTAATGCTAACTTTGAAAAACCTTCAATGAACTTTCTATAATAACCCGCAAGACCAAGGAAACTACGGATTTCGGAAACTGACTTCGGAGCTTCCCATTGAGACACTGCTTCTTCTTTCGTTGGGTCAACGGCAATACCATCTTTAGAAATTACATGCCCAAGAAAGCTTACTTCACTTAGCCAGAACTCACACTTTGACAGTTTCGCATAAAGTTTCTTTTCCTTCAGTAGTTCTAATACCACTCTCAGATGCTCTGCATGTTCTTCTTCACTCTTAGAATATATTAGAATGTCATCGATAAATACCACCACAAACTGATCCAAATAAGGATGGAAGATCCTATTCATATATTCCATGAAAACCCCCGGCGCATTAGTTACTCCAAATGGCATCACTGTATACTCGTAATGACCATACCTTGTTCTAAATGCTGTTTTCTGAATATCGTCCGTCTTCACCCGAATCTGATGATATCCCGACCTCAAGTCAATTTTGCTAAACACACTCGCACCGACCAGTTGATCCATTAAATCATCAATCCTCGGTAATGGATACCGATTCTTGATAGTAACTTTATTCAGCTGTCTATAATCCACACACAGTCTCATAGAGCCTTCTTTCTTCTTTACCAACAACACCGGCGCACCCCACGGCGACACACTAGGACGAATGAATTCTTTTTCCAGTAACTCTTCCAGTTGACTCTTCAATTCTGCTAATTCAGATGCCGACATACGATACGGCGCCATCGACACCGGACTAGTCCCAGGGACTAACTCAATAGCAAATTCTACCTCCCTCTCTGGCGGTAACTCTCTTACATCTTCTGGAAAAACTTCTGGAAATTCACATACTACTGGTAAATCACTACTCACCGCTTTCTTCTTCACTTCCATGGATGCAACCAACATAAACACGGCGGCCCCGTCCTTCATGGCTTCATCCACTTGTCTAGCAGTCATTGCTAAATCCTCGACTCTGACATCTTCAGGAAAAATAACTGTCTTCGTGAAACAGTTGATATGAACCCGATTAAATTGCAACCAATTCATACCCAGGATGACATCAAGTTGTTCCAACGGAAGGCATACTAAATCCATTCCGAACTCTCTACCAAAAATATCAATTGGACAGTTCAAACAGGCAAACGAAGTAGTCACTGAACCCGACGCAGGAGTGTCAATGATCATACTTCCACGAATATCAGATATTTCCAAGTTCAAACGTTTAGCACAATCCAATGAAATAAACGAGTGAGTTGCTCCAGTATCTATTATTGCAATTAAAGGAGTGCCATGGATAAAACACGTACCTTTAATCAATCGATCTTCCGGAGTAGTCTCTGAACCTGATAAAGCGAAAACTTTACCCCCAGTTTGATTCTTCTTTGGCTTAGGACACTGTGGACTGATATGGCCCTCTTCACCACAGTTATAACAAGTCACAGTCCTTCCCTTGCAGTCAACAGCAATGTGGCCTGCTTTACCACACCGGTAGCACTTCTTCTCCTCACTTTTGCACTCGTGAACACGATGTCCAGGCTCCCCACACTTAAAGCACTTAACAGGAGCACTAGAGTCTCCCCCACTAGGCTTCTTCCAACTTCCAGCTTTATAATTACCTCTACCATATGGTTTACCACGGTCCATAGGCTTCTTCCCTTTCTTGTCAACTAACTCACGGGAGTGAGATGACTTCAGCTTCAGGTTGTCCTCTTCGTAGATTCTACTACAATCTACCAAATCAGCAAACCGACGAATCCTTTGGTACCTGATTCCCTGCTTAATTTCATCACGGAGACCATTCTCGAACTTAACACACTTCGAAAATTCGCTCGCTTCATCATTGTTATAGTGAACATAGTATTTGGCCAGCTCAACAAATTTTGAAGCATATTCCGGTACCGTCATATTACCTTGTGTCAGCTCCAAAAACTCAACTTCTTTCCTGCCCCGAATATCCTCAGGAAAGTACCTCCTCAGGAATTCTCGCCTGAATACCGCCCAAGTGATCGCTACACCTGCAGATTCAAGTTCATCTCTACTAGCCATCCACCAATCATCAGCTTCTTCAGACAGCATGTGAGTCCCATACCTCACCTTCAGATTTTCAGCACAATCGATCACTCTGAAGATCCTTTCGATTTCCTTCAGCCACCTCTGAGCACCTTCGGGATCGTGCGTGCCTTTGAACAAAGGAGGATTGTTCCTCTGAAAGCTATTCAGCTGCCTGTCAGCACCAATACCAGCTCCATTGGCATTCCCTCCCAACACACCAGCAATCATGCCCAGAGCCTCAGCGATCGCGTCGTCATTTCTTCCCCCTCTTACGGCCATTGTTCTGCTAAATCTCAGACAATATTCATTAGAACAAGAAGTATCGACAGTGTCAACTTTACACTAATCGTATACGAAGGATTAACCGACACTAAGACTCTGACTCAAACGACCGACTATGCTCTGATACCACTATTGTAACACCCTTCTAAACCCCGCGGAAATTAACATTAAAATCAGAGTAAAACATGAAGAAGAGTATTACAACGCCAACAAAATAAACAATATTCATGTCATGCCATAAAGGAACGAATAAACCAAAAATTATTCAGGTAGCATGTTAACACAGCGGAATATTCTTAACAACTGAATAATCAAACATCTGGAGTCGAAGACTCATAATTCAACCATAAACCATAAACAAAACAGAAGTTTATCAGCCAATTCTAAAATAACGTTCCCGGTGTTACACGACCAGAGCATGACACTGACCCAACTGACCCTAACGAACTACTTGACGAGCTATTCCTCACCAAGTACACAAGCTACTCCTCAATCTGAAAAATAACAACAGTAAGGGTGAGTTTCATTCGCATTAACAAATGTTATAGGTATATAAACAATACAACTTCATCCATATATTATTCACCCAAATCAATTATATTCAGATAATATAGCAACATTCATACCAAAATACACACAAATCATAACATTGGACAACTTCCATTCATGTTACAATTATACACAACGACCTAATGCAATGCAACTAAATGCATGTGGTACCAAACATGGGATAACCCATCTCACCGATCCACCACCATAAAGATTCGGCTACTTCTCTCACCAATTCCACACAATGGGAATTAGCTACCGCTGTCCCACCACCATAAGGGATACAGCCCACAACATGATTATGAAATGCATGCATCACATACCGCATGCTAATCATCAACACCAAACAACTGAACAGTCATAATCATCAACCAATGCAATAACAATATAATCCACCACAACCAATTAAATCAAGTGTTTAAATTAAATTCGAGTCACAACTCAAACACTGTTTTATTGCATATCTCACTGAATTAGTCTCACTATGTTCGAAACGGCACATCAAACAGACTAACAGTTACAAGTTATACATCGTTGAACTTTAACAAAAATCCCAAACAGCACAGCACGCGGCGCCAACATCCACACGCGGCGCGAAACGAGGAAAAGTTACGCCTTCGCGGCGCCAACACCTACACGCGGCGCGACGCGAGGAAAAAGTTACGCCTTCGCGGCGCCAACACAGGTACGCGGCGCGACCTGTGCGTATCAAAACATCTTGCCATTCAGTCCACCTGTTCGCGGCGCCACCCTGTGCACGCGGCGCGAACCGGTGATTTCAGAAATCCCAACCTGCAGAAAACAGCATTCTATGCCTCCCAAATACTCTCAAATCATACCAGCACGAATTTCAGCAGAATAAACCACACATACGACATAAAATGCACGTTTACACATACTTCTAATCATGTTTAACATCATTGTTCATCACCAATCATCATTCACAACCTAAATTGAATCAAAGTTCTATAAACCCCAAAACCCCAAACCGACATATAATCCGATTCGAAATCCTAACATACAAATTCCATCGAATCATTCATACATCCCATAATAGAGGTTAATGAGAAGAATCCCCCCTTACCTCGATGTCGAATTCTTGAATGCTCTTCCTCTTCGCACTTGCTCTTCTCCCAATTTCACGTTCAATCTCCTCTGCTCCCTTTTGGTTCTTTTTTCACAAAAATACTCCTCTTTTCTATTTTTATGAAAATATAACTTTATTTTAGAAAAAGGGCTTTGCAACTGATACACCCCCCAACTGCTACTTACAACACTGGCCCATTAGCCTTATTTCATCCCTATTCCCAATTAATTCCACTTAATTCTAATATTTAATAAAAAAATTAATTAAATTAAATAAAGAATTTTATGGGGTGTTACACAGAATGCTCACCGGAGGCTGCCGCCCAATTCTTGTTCTTTAGTGCCCGGAGTCTCTTTGCATCCTGGGTCACCTTCAGGACCTTCTCGTCCTTCAGCGGCATGGCATCTAAAAAACAAAACAAATAATTAGCGATGAACGATAGTTGAGAAAATCAAGATAAACAACGAAAATTCCACCTAGCAACGCCTTGATTTCCACAGGCGTCCTACACATCAGGAGGGCCTTGGTGTTTATGGCCCGAGTCTCAACCTTCAGCACTCCCTCTTCGTCATAAATAGGCTCTCCCATCCTCGTCACCCACGGGCTGAGACTGAAGCTGTCCACATACTGGCAAAGACGAGCATACGACTCCGCATCTTGCTCGTCTAGGTCTCCGTCTTCACGAGCATAGTACTTAGGAGGGAAATTGAAATGGCTTTTCCACCAGACGAAGGGGAACATACTGCAGAGCTTGGTCCTAACCTTCCCTTCCTCGTCCCGTTCCGGAATACCATTCTCACCGCACACTGTCACCATCTTCGACAATGAAGTCTACGCTGCACGACTATGCAAACGAACGATGTAGTAACGGTCTTTAAAGTCCTTTCCCGAGTCGACATACATTTTGAAAAGTTTCCAGTCAGCGTTCCTGAAGGAAACCCAGCTGAAGCGCCCGTCGGCCATCTTCCGTTGAACTCTAAAGCAACGCCCGAACAAGTCAGTCGTAGCACCAATACCCAGGTAATCACAGACGATCTCAAAAGCTCGCATGAAGGCAAAAGCATTCGGGTGCAGTTGAGACGAAGCCAACGCAAAACCGGCCAACAGGGAAACTTGGAAGCTGGAGAAAGGCAGGCGAAATCTGAGCTCCCTAAACACATACTCGTACATGGCGAAACTGTCCCCGCGGAAGTGAGAACAGATCCTCTCCTCGGCCCTCGGGCAAACCACCTGAAAGTTTAGCTCGTCGCTCGACCCTCGGTCCTCGAACTCCCTGAAAGCCCCGACTAATGATTCGGTATATCGAGACGCCTCGAGCTTAGGCTCCTTGGCCACCCAATCAAGGTCAACTTCGAGGTCATATTCGAAGAATTGAGTCAGGGGACCCTCCTCGTCAACCTCCGAAGGAACTCCCTCCTCGTCACCCTCCTCTATCACGGTGAGGCACGAGCTTTCGACCTCCATCTCCTCGACTTCAGAGCTACTCACGCTCGTCTCTTGTGAAGTATCCCACGAGCTAAAACTGGAGCTAGATCCCGAGCTGGACCCCGAGCCAGATTCATCTGCATGCAGAAGGAAAAAATGAATTCGATCAATCATCAAATCCACCCTTCCACCGCGATACAAGTGAAAGGGTGGAACGGCGAGCAGCGAAGCCACCGACCAAACCCCTTCGAGGAATTCGTTGATCTATGGCCAGAGCCCTCCTCCAAAAGAAAATTAACTTAACATAAAACACAAACACCCGGGTCCAGCCCCAACAAGACCGGCAGAAACCTTGAATCCGCCGAGCCTAGCTATAAGTAACCCGACGGAGAACATGGCGACGCCGACCATTCCATAAATCTGAGCAGATAAATCACGAGGAAGCCGGGCGGAAACGAGAAAAATCAACTCCTATATTGACCTCCCCGGGGCATCGCATGAATAACCCAGGGAGATGGCACAGCTTTCGTATCTGCCTGCCGATTTAGACGGCGAAAATAGCAGAATCGCGCCTCATGACCCCCCAAAAAGCAAAAGAAAAACATTTGAAACCAAAGGAAACCTCAAACGCACCTGAGTCTGACATGGCTTCAACGAATTTGATTGCTGTTCTTCAGGAAAAACGCTGGCGAGTAATAAGATCTGGAAATTTGACCTAGATGCCGAGCACACAAATGGGGAGTGTCATACCCCAAAATTTGCCCACCATATTTTCACATTTATACTCAGCTAAATCTTAGAAGTACAAGACTTGATTGAATGCACACTCTCCTAATCAACTAACTTTCAAACTAGGGTTTTGTTCTTCTCAAAGAGAAGTTAACTTCTGACACCTCAAGTGGACTTCATGGCTTCTTATATGTTTCAAAGAGATCCCATACCAAGTTTCAGGCCTCGATTCACAAGGTTGCTCAATCAATCGCTCAGAAAGTCAACAGTCGACTATGCTAGGTCAAAAGTTAACTATGGTCAAAGTACAGTCAAAATTCCTGATTTTTTGTCAACATCCTTATTTTGAAGTATCATTCACCATTTGATCAGGTATTGATCATGGTTCATCAAGGAAAGATCAGAAATCAACAAATCAAAAAGTTTCTAAATTAGGGTTTGTATAGGAGAAAGTCAACTGAACTTTGACCAGCCATAACTCCTACATGGAACATCATAAATTTTCCATCCAAAGCTCAATTTGAAGGAAATTGAATTCTCTACAATTTTGTCTCTCACATGCCAAGGCCAAAAATGCTTCATTTGAGAGATATGAGCCAAAACATTACAGGTCCTTCTAAAGGATCGCAAAAAAGTCATTTTTTTCTCAAAGAACATAACATGAACATGGTAGACTCAATTGAGATGAAACAAAAATGGTTGATTAGAGGACTCTTCAAGCTTTCCAAAAAGTCCAAGAACATGGAAAAATGTTAAAGTATGAAGAGATGGCAAGATGCACAAGTCCACCAAATTTCAAGGGATGTACAAAGAGAGATATTGCCCAAAATGCACTTTTTTCTAAATGGGCTTGAATTCTTTTTATCTAATCTTTATCCAAAGCCCATCCACGCCCTAGAAAAGTATATTTCAATTTTTTTATTATTTTATTTATTATTTCATGGATTCAATTTATTTTATTCATGATTTAATTAAATAAAATAGTAAAAATAATGAAAGATATGATTTGGATTTAATTTGGATCAATTAATCAATCAAATATACTCAGCCAATCATCTCAAATTCGTTAATGACTTGGTGATCAAGATTTGAGACAATTTTAGCAATTTTGGATGGATATTTCAATCAAATATTTTCCCATGAATACAATGTATTTTCTCATGATTTCTAACCTAATTCACCCTCTATATATTCTCACATCATTCAGCATAAGGGTTCACGTGCTGTAGCCTCTAAGACATACATTCAAGGTTCCAAAAACCTCCAAATAACTTGAATTTTCGTTCTACCTCTTGCAGCCATTATAAAACCCTACAAATTGCCTTAATGCATTCAAACGAGGTCAAAGGGTAAGTAAAAATCCAAGAGCAGGTTTCATGCTACATAAATATGCATCTCCCGTGTTCATACTTTCCATACATTTGTGATTTTTTTTGTTTATTATGCTTCAGCGAGTTTTAATCAAATCTAACGTTTTGCATGAGTGTTTGATGGTATTTAGGACTTGACAGAACCTTTGGAATGGAGTTATAACGCCATATGCGTAAATCACCATTATTAGGGTTTGAAGAACACAAGCTTCGTTCTTCATGATATAGGCCGTGTTTGGACAAAAGAACACCATCAATGGATTCGTGGGGGTCCATATAGGGGATCTAGGCGCTCCTCTTGTTTCGTTAACATGTATTTTTTTAGTTTAATCATGTGCAGAATTTCGCTATGAAGGTCGCAAGGAAATCCGCAGGAAAAAGCACAACAATTTCCGTAGGTAATTCCATAGGTACTGAGGAAGAAGAGAGTGAACAGTACGCATGACTAATTGACCAAGGGCGTGGCTTTTTCGTGATCAACCATTGGCCAGTCAAAAGTCTCTTTTCTCTCTCTCTCCGTCCGATCACGCGTGGATGATAATGAATGGCCAGTCAACGTTCTTCGTTTCTTTCCCCCTTTCTAATTGGTCCTCACGTTATACTGGGTCCCACGCGCGTGTTTGCCTATAAGCTTGTGATTTAATTAATATTTTATTTCGCGTATTTTATTATCAGACTAACGTTTCCGCAAAACTGGTTGGATGAGTTTAATGATGACCCATGCATCTTGTGTTCGATCCCTACGCTTGCCAGTTTTATTATTTTTCATTTGTTTGGTCATGAATCCAGCGTAGCCGGTCAATAAGCACCCATAATGGACCCTCGCATTCCCTCCGTTGGATCTCCTAGACGTCCAGATCTGAAGGCCCAGAGATGCTCCTTATCATACACCATCCAGGAAGCATCACACGGTATCACATACCAGGTTTTTTTTTAATTTCTTTTTTTGTTTGTTATACATATTTTTTTTTGTTTTTATCCAATTCAGTTTTTTAATATAGTTTCTTAGGTTACTTATAAAACTTTTCATAATTTTTTATCATAAAAGAAACATTAGTTTTTATAATTAGGATAGGATTAATGAATCATCTCATTAAACCTAGGTTGATTAATTTAAAATAGCTAATTAATTAATTTGTACATACTATTTAATTAATTAATAATTAGGATTACTATTTTTATTATTATTTAATAATTAGGTTAGTTTGACATTAATTTTTATTTAATCAATTGATTCATAATTATGATAGAATTAAATAATTATTTTATATTTAGGTATTCTCACTTATTTTTCAAAGATCGATTTCTTCGCGAACTTCTCTTCTTATCTCCAAACTCCTTTGATTGACGCGTGATTGTTTATTTCGTCTTTTATTTATTTTACATTTTAAAGTTATTTAATTTCCGCCCTTTATTTAATAATTTAATTTCTGCCCTTTAAATTCTAGAAGGTGTATAGATCGCTTATTCAGTTTTTTGATGTAATAGTAATTAGGACCTTTTAATTTCCGGCACTTTATACTTTCCGCATTTTACTTTCTGCACCCATAAATTGTTTTAATTTTCTTTATATATTAAACTGCGTGGTTAGTAAAGAGGGAGTGGCAAGATTAAAATTAAAACGTAACTCACTAGTTCAAGATAAATATTCGAACTGAACCACGTGATTGCTGCACACACTCACCTTCGAGGTAACCCTTCTTATGCTGCCTCTTGCCTTTCAATTTAAACAGAATAGTCAAGTCCCTTCGAGCGTAGGGATACCTTAGCACATGCTGCCTACAAATTCAAATCATCATAGTCCCTCGGAATAAAAGATCATAGTCCCTTCGAGTTGCCTACGATAGAATGATCTCGTCCCTCAATGTTGCCTCGATAAATGATGATAATCCCTTCGATTGCTAAGGTATCCTTACTGTTGCCTAAATGACTATTATGTCCTTCCCTTAGACTACCTGCCCTTTTTATGGTAGGGACAGTCTTATGGCGAACGATTACCCTTCGATGACCCGTATATCCAATTGAAAGACTTCCTGCCCTCTCATGGTATGGATAGACCCTTTCACCCGAAAGACTTAAAGAACAAGAAAGACGAACTTAGGGTAGGTAGTTCTTAATTGCTTGCTCACAATTCAAAAATTCAAAATACTTTTCACACCTCCTCTTCAAATACTTTCAAACAAGGCTACGCTTATTTACAAGCTAAAGTCCTTAACGAAATCTTTTTACTATTCACACACGACACTTTTCAAACAATTCAAACAAATAAGTGAGCTAAGCAATTAAGAGCCCATGGATAACCATGGATGCAAAGGGTGCCTTACACCTTCCCTTTGTATAACCTACCCCCCGAACTCAATCTCTTTTCAAAGGTCTTTCCTGTTCTTTTTGCCTTTCCAATTGGATAAAATAAAAGTCGGTGGCGACTCTTGCTATCCGCACATTTCAAATAAAGTCAGTTCACTGTATTACAGAACTGGCGACTCTGCTGGGGATTTTCGAATAAAAGAGGGGTTACCTTAAAGTTTAGGATCACTTTAATAATTGTTTGTTTTCTTGCTTTATTCTTCAAGGTTGTTTTGGGTATTGAATGGAAGATGAATCCTATACCCGGATTCGAGTGCACCTTAAGATAGGAGTGGCATAGTCATGGAGACCTCCCTTGTGTATGCTTGGTATTGGTCAATATGAGAGTTCACGCTTAAGTTAGGCCTCTATGGGTGTTTGCATGCCTCTTTTGCATGAGAGAGGTTCGTGTGGATATCTGTAAGTGAGTCGGAGCTTAAGGACCTTTAGTCACCTTTAACCCATCTTGGCCTTTAGGAACGTAGTGGGGGGACTACTCTTGATGTTTGTTAAGGGCATAGTCGCTACCCGATACTACAACTCAGATAGGTTCTTTCTCAAAGTATCATTGCATGGTATGTATGTATCATGTTCGAGGGTGCTTTAGGAGGGCTGACAATTCTGGGTAACTCGGTAGAACCCGTTGCTGATATCATCCTTATCCTTAGAAGTACCTTTGAGGAAGGGTAGTTACCTAGTCAAGCTCCATGCAAGCCTTTAAACCAAAGGACATTTGTGTGACTTGTTTGTGTTTGCTACTAACCTTCTATTTCCTTGCAGGATTTGCTTGTAGGACATTTCGTCCTTATAACCTTATGCTTTACTTAATGCATTACAATTGCATGACATCATGACATCATGACATCATAAGATATCATATTGACCAACCCTTTCAAGGATCTTAGGAATTTGGGGGCGCACAATTTCAGGTGCTCTTATCAAGGACTGAATTCCTATCTAGGGGTAAGAGGATTTACTTTCCCCTGGCCATTTGTCTTCCAAATCAAAGACACACTACCTATCAAAGGGCAAGAGGATTTATTTTCCTCTGACTATATGCTTTCCAGTTCAGAGACACGATACCTATCTAGGGTGTCATACCCCAAAATTTGCCCATATTATTTCTCTTATACAAATTCAAATCAATACATAAAGCTCCAAGACACAGTCTCCTATACAAGGCTCAGAAACTAGGGTTTGGTCTGCTCAAAGAAAAATCAATGAATCAATGGCTTTAAGGCATCCTATATGGCTCAATATGTATCACATTACCTTTATAACAAGTATCAAGCCTCAACTCAAAAGATGGGTCACTCATTTGTTCAGAAAGTCAACAGTCGACTAGGTTAACCTAAAAGTCAACTGTGGTCAAAGTAAAGTCAAAACTCCTGATTTTTTGTCAAGATCCTCATATTGAAGTATCATTCACCATTTGATCAGGTATTGATCATGGTTCATCAAGGAAAGATCAGAAATCAACAAATCAAAAAGTTTCTAAATTAGGGTTTGTATGGGAGAAAGTCAACTGAAATTTGACCAGCCATAACTCTCACATGGAACATCATAAATTTTCCATCCAAAGCTCATTTTGAAGGAAATTTGATTCTCTACAATTTTATCTCTCACATGCCAAGTCTAAAAATGCTCCATTTGAGAGATATGGACCAAAACATTATAGGTCCTTTTCAAAAGTCAATAAAAAGTCACTTTTTTCAAAAGGACATATAAGGAGCATGGAAAATAATTTTGATATGAGACTAAATAAACTGGTTAGGGGACTCCCTAAGGTTTCTAAAAAGTCCTAGAACACTTCCATACCTCAAAAATTGAGAGAGATTGGCCTTGTCAAAGTTGGACTATTTTGGAGGGAAAAATGTGAAAGAACTTGATTTTTTTTGCAAATGGGCCTAAGTTATTTTGATTCAATCTTGGTCCCCAAGTATCCAAGAGCCCAAAATCTCTTTGCCACGAAAATATATGATTAATTTGATTTTTTTTGATTTTTTATTCAAATTAAAAAGAATTAAAATCATATAAATTAGAAGAAAATCAAATTTTTTATAAAAGATGTGATTTGGATCTATTTTAATTATCAAATATATTCAAAATTCATCACAAGGTGGAAAAAAAGATTGAGCTTGGCCAAAATTAGGAAGTTCCATAATCAAATTTCAATCAAATTTTCTCCAAATGCAAATCAAATATTCAAGAGGATTTGGTTCAATTTTGTTGACCTAAACCAATCCCTATAAGTATACAAACAATCCAAGGGCAAGGGTTCACACAATTTTCTGCAGAGAAAGGTACTAACTCGAGCTCCAAAAAACTCAAGAAAGTCCAATTCGGTTTCTTGCTTACAGAGGGATTCAGAGGCTTTTGAGGATTCAAGAAGGTTCCTGAGGCATCAAGGAAGCGTTTCCAATCACTACCACGCTTTGAGGCAAACAGAATCATCACCAATTGTTCAAGGTTTGCGTGTTCCTAAATTGTTTCGATCCCATAAATTCATGCATTCATACTCAAAAATAATTGCATATCTATGTTTAGTATCACACAGTGATCGATTCTGGAAAATTTTGAATGATTTGATGCTGTTATGAACATGATGCCATTGTTAGGGTTTTGCTTCAAATTAGGGTTTTTTGATACGTTCTCCTTTTGAACCAATTAAGGCCATAAACAGATTCGTGAGGGTCATACGAATGCATTGGTACCCTCGCGAAAAATTTTCGTATCCGTTTGGGCTTGTTCGCTATTTTCTTGCAAGCAACCTTTTACAGTGTTCCATGAAAAGGCGCTCTAAAAGGATTAGTACACATGCGAGAGGTAGGAGACGACGACGTGTCTCCGTCTCATTGGCCCATTCAAACTGGAAAAGCGCGCGTCTCCTTGGAAGAAGTCTGTGGATCCAGTGCGTTATGAAACACGCGATGTCGTGGTCCCTCATCATCTCCGCCGTCGAGAACGATCTCAGGTCCATCCAACGCACGCAAGGCTGGCAGTCCATCGTGCACCTCCCACGCGCGCCACACAGGATAAAAAGATAAGTTTTTTATAATTTTTATTTTATTTTTAATTACACAACTCCTTTTTATTTATATATATATATATTGTTTTAAATTCCTTTTTTCTTCTTTATCATATAAAAACTATTATATATTTTATTTTTAAAACTTTTTTTTATAATAAATATTTGTTTATTTATTTTATTTATTAATTTCATATATACTTTTTCTTCTTTTATATTTATTATATTTATTATATTTTATTTATAATAATTTTATTTTCTTAATTATTTATTTATATATTTAATATTTATTCCATATATTTATTTTGATTATATATTTCTTTTTTTATATTTAATTATTTATTTATTCAAAATCCATATTTATTTTGTTTTAACTCTAAAAAATTCTTAAAAAATACCTGTATGCTTGATTTTATTTTCTCTTTCCGATTTAATTAATTAGGTCGCGAGACCAATAATCAATTAAATCGTTTATGTTATTTTATTCAATTTGTACCCTAATTAGGGTTTACGATGATCATGCCATACACTAAAAAGATTGTTTTTTTCTGGTGTATTCTTTTCAGGGCTCTTCTCAAATGTCTTCCGACTGTCAACCATATCAGATCAAATTCGAAGCTAAGTACCTATTTATTTGTCTATTTATTTTAAACTTTCTTTATCTTTTTATTTTTAGGGTTAGTAATGTTTGCCTCCGAACTGATAATGCACTCACCCTACTATTGTTTCTTATTTTTCCCACCTTTCAGGGTTTGCCAAATGCCAAAGCTTCGCATAGTCGGTAACCCTAAACCCTGATCTTAATTATTACTTGTGTTAGACCTATTTATTTATTATCCTCCGCTGGTTTCATTTGCCCCTTCCCCGTATTTGCTTTAATTATATTTGTTTATCAATTGTTGTGTTAGTAACTTTAGGGAGTGCAAACTTGAATTAAACTAGAATCACTTAACTATTATAAGATAAATATCTGAATATAATCACATGATTGGTGCACACACGCACACTTTTGGGGTAACCTCTCTATTGCCTGTTGCCTTGTTGCCTTATGTTTTTTGCAGAATAGCCATGTCGCTTGAATACGAGGATACCTCAGCCATGTTGCCTCGATTAAGATCATGAGTCCCTAATGATGCTGCCTTCGATGCACTAAACATTATCTCGACCCTTGGAAGTTGCCTACGAAAGGGCTGAGGTATCCTCTGGCTGCCTACGAAAAGGCTATTCTGGTTCTTCCCTTAGACTACCTGCCTCCTATGGCATGGGACAGTCTTATGGTGAGCGAACTCTCGATGACCCTTCAACCTCCAAATGAAAGGCTTCCTGCCCTCTTATGGCATGGAAAGACCCTTTCACCCTGAAAGGCTAAAAGAACTCCTTTTTCAAACTATAAGGTAACTGCCCCTAATTGCTTTGCCTTGCTCTAAAAATATTTCATATTCTTTCTCATAAATCTTCAAAATGGCTACGCTCATTTACGAGCTAAAGTCTGCTTTCTTCTTCTACATTTCTTTTCAAAAAACGAGCAAAGCAATTAAGAGCCCATGGAAAACCATGGATGCAAAGGGTGCCTTACACCTTCCCTTTGCATAATTACCCCCCGAACCCTATTTTATTTAAAAGGTTTTTCCTGTTCTTTTAGCCTTTCTGAATATTTGGATAAAATAAAAGTCGGTGGCGACTCTTGCTATCCGTATTACAAAACTGGCGTCTCTGCTGGGGACACTTTCGATTAAAAGAGGGGTTACCTTAAAAGTTTAGGATTCACTTTAAAATGTTTTCTATTGTTTTCTTTGTTTGATTTATTTTCCAGGGCTATTTTGGTTATTTTGCTGTGTGAAAGATCCTAACCCAGATCTGAGTACCCTAGGTAAATGGCATGAGATCAAGGAGACTGCAGAGCGTATATTGATATGGTTGATCTGATGGTCATCGTTAGTGTGACACATTGGTTTGTCCTGGTATTCCTTGGGATCCGACCTGAGGAAATGCTTGGCTGCCGCGTGGTGTCATTAAGCACTAATTTGCCCTTAGAACCTTAGTCGAACTTGACTTTGGCCTATTAGAAAGTAGCGAGATGGCTGGCTTTGGTTCCGACCGAAATTGGTTGATACTCGAAGCTACACTCATATGGACTGGACTTTCAGGACCTTTTCGGTTGGCGATTCGATTGCCGAACTGAGATAAGCGCCTTCGAGAAAGGTCAATGATATGAGCTCCCTAGAACCCGATCTTTATATAGAAAAGGTTTGAACCGACTAAAATTCAGGGGGAGGGTACGCACCTCTGGACTACATGCAAGCCTAACCTTAAGGCAAAATTGTGTGACTTGTTTGTGTTTGTTATCTACTTGACATCATGACATCATAAGCATCATAACATCATGACTAACCATTCGAGGACCAAAGAATTCATCTTTGTTCTGTTTTGTAGGTCATGGAGACTAGAAACACCACTCGAGTTAACTTTGTGAAGATACCTTCCGAGCTGAAAGAGTTGGTATTAGAGATTCCTAGAGGTTCCCGATTCACTGAAAGACACGGTCTCTTGCCTAGTTTTGTTACTTCAGGTTTTGACGAAGAAATGATGAGTGTACTATTTCAATTCTTCGATCCCGAGCATCATTGTTTTACTTTCCCGGATTATCAGTTGGTACCTACTATGGAGGAGTTTTCTGACATACTTGGACTCTCTATCCGAGATCAGATCCCGTTCACTGGTTTGGAAGAAACTCCAAAATTGGAAGTTATCGCTTCCGCTTTACATCTTAAGAAGTCTGATATTGATGGTCATTGGGAAACCAGAAGTGGAGTCAAGGGATTCCTCGCTAAGTTCTTATTCGGAAAAGCTCGCATGTTTTTGAAGTCCATGAGTTATCAAGCCTTCGAAGACATATTAGCTTTACTCATTTATGGTTTGGTATTATTCCCTAATCCTGATCGGTTCATTGATGTGCACGCCATAAAGATATTTCTGACACGCAATCCAGATCCTACTTTGCTTGGAGACATCCTACACTCTCTTCACACTCGTACTATGAAGAAACGAGGGACTCTTATGTGTTTCATACCTTTACTATCTAAGTGGTTTATTTCGCACTTTCCTCGCTCAGTAATGAGGAACGACCAAAGGCTGAAATGGCATATGTGAATAATGTCACTTTCTCATTCTGATATCCGTTGGCTTTCCTTATCCAAGGAGAATGTTACCATCATCGACCGCTGTGGACAATATCCTAATGTGCCTTTACTTGGAATACGAGGGGGTATTACTTATAATCCTTGTTTGGCCTTACATCAGTTTGGTTACGCTCGAAGAGATGGTCCTCATCAGATGCTTATACAAGGGGTTGTGTTTGATTATGAAGATGATACTCAGAATCACCGCCGGAAGTTTATACGAGCATGGGATATGGTGAACAGAATTGATAGCAAGAGCCTGGGGCAAAGGAATTCCATTCCTTTAGGGCCTTACCTCAGATGGGTGCGCACTCGCGTTCAGTGTCTCATCATGCCTTATCCATACGTCCTACCTGTTATAGTGGAGCCTGATTGCGAGGAAAAAGTTCCTCAAGTTATTGCTCATCCAGACATGCCAACTGACATCGAAGAATTAAAGAGATCTTGGATTCAATTAAAGGAAGAAAGAGATACTTTTGAAGCTCAATTCCGCGCTAAAGAAAAGAAAGTATTAGAGATCACAAAGCTACTTCAAGCGGAGCAAGGCATCAACAACTTCATTGGTTCAAAAAGGAAGCGTCCATGGGAGACTTGAAGACTTTTGTTTTTATTTTATTCCTAGTTTTATTTTATTTCTAGTTTTATACTTTCATTATTGTAAAAGATAATAATAAAACAATTTACAATTTCTTTTCCTTAAGTATTATTAATAAAGTTTCTTTTTGTTTGGTTTTAAACAAATTTGAATTCCAAGGTCCTCGAAAACATTGCATATGCATAATCATATCATTCATAAACATCACATCACAGGTTTCATAAAAACAAATGCCTCATCTTTATGCTATTTATTTCAGTAAGAAAGATGGATCTCGAACAATGTGTCAAGAATCTCCAAACTCAGAATGCTGAATTTCAAGCTTTGATCCTGAACTTGTCCAAGGGGCAAGACGAGCTGAAAGCCCTTCTGACTAAGAAGGAGAAAAAGACCAAGAAACCCAAAGGAGTGATCAACCTGGGAAGAAGATTCAAGGGTCGTCCCAAGAAGGCTGCATAAACTGGGATTCCTAAAGACGAGGAAGAGGAAGAGGAAGGAGATGATCTCAGTGTCAAGAACAACCAGGGAAGCCATGCAGGTTCTGATAGTCAAGAAGAGGAAGAAGGAGAGTATCCTCAAGACGAGGATTATCCTGATGAGAAGTATAGGCTACTAGAAGAGCGTCTGAGAAGCGTGGAAATTCAGAAGGTACCTGGGCTGGATTTTGAAGAATTGAGACTCATTCCTGGGGTCGTTATTCCTCCAAAATTCAAAACTCACGCCTTTGCTAAATATGATGGGGTCTCTTTCCCCAAGATGCACTTAAGGTCTTATGTAAGGAAGATTTAACCTCACACTGCTGATAAGAGGCTCTGGATCCATTTCTTTCAAGAAAGCTTATCTAGAACTCAACTTGAATGGTACTATCAACTGGAAAGTACTAACATCCGCACCTGGGAAGACTTAGTTGTTGCCTTTTACCAACAATATCAATACAATTCTGATCTTGCACCAACTCGCATGCAACAACAAAGCATGTCTATGGGACCTAAGGAAAGTTTCAAGGAGTATGCGCAAAAATGGAGAGATTTAGCTGGAAGAGTCCAACCTTCCTTGACTGATAGGGAGTTGGTGGACATGTTCATGGGCACGCTAACTGGGCCGTTCTATAGTCACTTGCTGGGTAGCTCCTCGTCTGGGTTTACTGATCTTATCTTGACTGGAGAACGTGTTGAGAATGGTATCCGAAGTGGGAAGATTCAAGTGGGCGCATCTTCTGGTACTACAAAGAAGCCATATCATGGAAGAAACGAGTCTAATGCTGTCCACAGTCAGAGGGGTCGTAATAAGAATGATCATAACCAATCTGTTGGAGCTGTCCTCATCTCTACTCTAACATCTCAATAAGCTCCTAGACAAGAGTATCAACGCAAGACAGATAGACCAAGGAGACAATACACCTCGATCAACATGCCTTTGTCTCAAGCCTTACAACATCTATTGAAGGCTAAACTGGTCACCCTGAAGGATCCTCCGAAGTTTGTCAACACTGCTAGTCCAACTTATGATCCCAAGGCTACATGTGCTTACCATTCCAATGCTCCTGGACACCATGCAGACAATTGTTGGGCCTTGAGAAACAAAGTCCAAGACATGATAGAAGCTGGCGAAATCGAGTTTGACGCCCCAGAAACTCCTAATGTCATCACTACTCCTATGCCAAAGCATGACAAGACTGTTAATGCTATCATGGACACCATCCATGTTTATGATGTAAGAGATATGTCAACATCTCTCCCTGACATCAAGAAGAAGCTGTTGCGAGCTAGTTTATTTCCAGGTTGCGACCCAGGTTGTTATTACTGTGCATCCCTACCTAATGGTTGTGAGAATCTGAAAAGAGGTATCCAAGGCTGGATGGATCGTGGCACTATCAGATTTGAGAAGACCCCTTCTATTGAAGATTTGTGTGAGGGTTTCTCTCGTGGCCTGAAAATCGAGGATGTCTCCGTCATTTCCAAAGTCCCACTGAAGATCCCTACCAAGGCCCCTTTCAAAATTTCTGCTGAACCCCGTGTGGCTCCGATTATTATTACTAAACCTGGTCCGATGCCATATTCTTCTGATAAAGCTATCCCTTGGAATTATGGTGCCGAGGTCTATGTGCAAGGAGTTAAGCAAGAACTCGAATTTGATACAGTTTCTGAAGATGCCAATCCTGATGTGGGTAATATTGCTGGAACTAGTAAAGTGACAAGAAGTGGAAGGGTGTTCTCTCCAGAGATCTCTTCGAACACTGCTTCACCTGCTGTTACTATCACTCTGAGTACTGATGCTCGTGGTAAAGGACCGCTACATGAACCTGAGTCTGTCACTGAAAATCCACCATCTGAAGAAACAAACGAATTCCTGAAGATCATCCGCAAGAGTGATTATGACATTGTTGAACAAATGGGGCATACTCCTTCTAAGATCTCTATGCTATCACTCCTGAGCTGTTCCAAAACTCACGCCAAAGCTATGATGAAGTTTCTAGAGGATGCCCATGTGCCACAAGAGATTTTTGTCACTCAACTCGAGAATTGTATTGCAAATCTGACGACAGATAACTACCTTGGGTTCTCTGATACTGATCTGAGTCCTAGTGGAAAGAATCATAACAAGGCACTGCATATCTCCATTGAATATGGTGGTACCACCCTAGCTCATGTACTGGTTGACAATGGCTCGTCTCTGAATGTGCTACCCAAGTTGGTGCTGGACAAACTCAAAGTTGACGGAATTGAGTTGAAATCCAGTGATGTGATAGTAAAAGCTTTCGATGGCACGATGAGTACTGTGTATGGCGAAGTTGAGCTCCCAATTAGAGTAGGTTCCCAGACTTTCAATACTGTGTTCTATGTGATGGATATTCGTCCCGCCTATTCATGTCTACTTGGACGGCCTTGGATACATGGGGCAAATGCTGTGACTTCAACTCTCCATCAGAAACTGAAATACCCAGCGAAAGGCAAGATCGTCACTGTGTATGGTGAAGAAGAGTATGTGGTGAGCTTCATAGATGAGACCAAGTATCTTGAATTCACTGGAGAAGCTTTTGAATATCCCCGCCAAGCGTTCGAATTGGTCCCCCAAGTGGTTCTTGAGACTAAGCACGTCTACACTCCTCCTAAAGTTACTGGGGTTATTCCTGCAATGGCTTCTCTGAAAGACGCTAGGGCTGTAGTAGAAGAAGGTGGCTGCACCATCTGGGGGCAATTACCTGATATTCCATACAAGTCCAACAAATGGGGTTTAGGCCGCACTGCTAAGGATCAGAAGGGAGAACAACATCCTCGTCCGGAAGGTTTGAAGCATCATTTCATCAGCAAGGGGGTCAATGCCATTGGAGAAGATGAAGATAATTACAACCTGGACAAGTGGATCTTCCCTACATCAAACAAAGGGCTGGACAACTGGAAGACTGAAGACATTGTTTCTATCTCCTATAGTCAGGAGTAATTGCCGTTCTTAGTTTTATTTCCTGCTTTCTTTTTTATTTCCAATTTTAAATTCTGTACTTCAATAAACAATAAACTCTAAAGCCGTGTGTCCTGCCCGAGGCACAATGGTCCATTGTTAGGGCTTGTCATTTCATAAGCATATTTTCATTCAATAAAACATTGGACGTTTCGTATTTAAGTTGTGTGTTCGCTTTTATTTTTCTTTACTTTTATAGCTATGTGTTCTCACACACACCCACATAATACACTGCAGATCCATATCCACTCTGGATCCTATTGATAACGACTCTACCATTGCTAAATATGACTTTGAAAATCCGATCTACCAAGCTGAGGACGAAGGTGAGGAAGATTGTGAGGTGCCTAGAGAACTTGCTAGATTGCTAGAGCAAGAAGAGAAGACTATACAGCCGCACGAAGAGCCAATTGAGGTTGTGAACATAAGTACCGACGAAGAAAAGAAAGAGATCAAGATAGGGGCTAAATTAGAGGATGTTGTTAAACAAAGATTGATTCAGATGTTACGAGACAACGTTGAGATCTTTGCTTGGTCCTACGAAGATATGCCTGGGCTCGATACTGATATTGTGGTTCATCGTCTACCTATCAAAGAAAACAGTCCCCCGGTTAAGCAGAAGTTACGAAGAAGCAGACCTGACATGGCTCAGAAAATCAAAGAAGAGGTCGAGAAATAATTCAACGCTGGGTTCCTGAATGTAGTGAGTTATCCGCCATGGATTGCCAACATAGTACCCGTACCCAAGAAGGATGGAAAGGTCAGAATGTGTGTAGACTATAGAGATTTGAATCGAGCAAGCCCTAAAGACGATTTCCCACTACCGCATATTGACATTCTAGTTTATAGTACTGCGTAATGCAAGGTTTTCTCTTTCATGGATGGTTTCTCAGGTTACAATCAGATTAAGATGGCACCCGAAGACATGGAAAAGACAACTTTCACTACGCCTTGGGGCACCTTCTGTTACAAGGTCATGCCGTTTGGGTTGAAGAACGCTGGGGCAACGTACCAACGTGCAATGGTGGCTCTATTCCATGATATGATCCACAAAGAGATAGAAGTTTATGTAGACGATATGATTGCAAAGTCCAACACTGAAGAAGAACATCTGGTCCATTTGCAGAAGTTGTTTGATAGGTTGAAGAAGTACAAGCTGAGACTAAATCCGAACAAATGTACCTTTGGCGTAAGGTCTGGTAAGCTGCTAGGTTTCATTGTTAGTAGTAAAGGTATTGAAGTTGATCCTGCAAAGGTAAAAGCTATACAAGAGATGCCTGCTCCACGAAACGAGAAAGAAGTTAGAGGATTCTTGCGACGTTTGAACTATATTGCTAGATTTAACTCCCATCTGACCGCTACTTGTGAGCCAATCTTCAAGTTGCTGAGGAAAGATCAAGTAGTGAAATGGAACGACCAATGCCAAGAAGCCTTTGACAAAATAAAGAAGTACCTGCAAGAACCTCTGATCATGATACCACCTGCTGAAGGAAGACCTCTAATTATGTACTTAACAGTGTTAGAGAATTCGATGGGGTGCGTACTGGGGCAACATGACGAGTCTGGTCGAAAAGAGCATGCAATATACTACCTTAGCAAAAAGTTTACCGACTGTGAAACAAGATACTCACTGCTTGAGAAAACTTGGTGTGCTTTGGCATGGGCTGCTCGCCGACTGAGACAGTATATGTTGAACCATACCACTTTGTTGATCTCTAGAATGGATCCTATCAAGTACGTGTTCGAAAAGCCTGCTCTTTCTGGACGAATAGCAAGATGGCAAATGATATTAACAGAGTATGACATCCAATACACAACACAGAAAGCAATCAAAGGAAGTGTAGTGGCAGATCATTTGGCTCAACAAGCTGTAGACGACTACCAACCCATGAGTTTTGAATTTCCAGATGAAGATGTGATGCTTGTTACTGATTATGAACAACCTGGCCCGGATGAAAGACCTGAACCAGGATCCCGATGGACTATGGTTTTTGATGGAGCTTTGAATGCACTTGGTAATGGTATTGGCGCTGTAATTGTCTCTCCCGCAGGTGGACACACCCCGTTCACAGCAAGACTATGTTTCGACTGTACAAACAATATGGCTGAGTATGAAGCATGTATCTTGGGACTCAGAGCTGCTATCGACTTAAGAATCAAGTTCTTGGAAGTATATGGGGATTCAGCCCTAGTAATCAGTCAGATCAAAGGATAATGGGACACGAAGCATCCTAATCTCATGCCTTATAAAGATTTGGTGCTATCTTTAATTCCACACTTCAAAGAGTTTAATTTTGAACACATCCCCCGAGAGGAGAATCAACTGGCAGACGCGTTAGCTACTATGTCATCCATGTTCAAGGTCAGATGGGACAACGAGGCTCCTATAGTTATTATTGAAAGATATGACGAACCAGCATACTGTTACGAGATAGTTACTGACGAGGTTGAAGAAAAACCATGGTTTCACGAAGTAAAAAGATACCTCGAGACTCAAGAGTATCCTGAAGGGGCATCCATCAATGACAAGAAATTCTTAAGAAGGTTCGCATCCAAGTTCTTTATGAGCAATGGAACCTTATACAAGCACAATCATGATTCAACCCTGCTTCGTTGTGTGAACAAGAAGGAAGCTGAAGAAATCATGGAAGACATGCACGATGGTACCTTTGGAACCCATTCTAGTGGACATACTATGGCGAAAAAGATCCCGAGAGCAGGTTATTACTGGTCTACTATGGAAACTGACTGTCACCAACATTCTAGAACATGCCACAAATGCCAGATATACGCCGACAAAGTACACGTACCTCCTGTTCCCCTAAATGTTCTGACTGCCCCTTGGCCTTTTGCAATGTGGGGCATTGATATGATCGGAGAGATCAAACCGACCGCTTCCAATGGACACTGCTTCATCCTGGTGGCTATTGATTACTTCACCAAATGGGTAGAAGCTGTTTCATTCGCCTCCGTTACCAAGAATGTGGTGGCTCTATTCATAAAGCAAAATCTTATTTGTCGGTATGGCATCCCCGAAAGGATTATCACAGACAATGGTACCAATTTGAACAACAAAATGATTACCGAGCTCTGCACACAGTTCAACATCAAGCATCACAACTCTTCTCCATATAGACCAAAGATGAATGGCGCTGTGGAGGCCGCCAACAAGAACATAAAGAAGATTGTACAGAAAATGACTGTGACTTATAAGGATTGGCACGAGATGTTACCATTTGCTCTTCACGGTTACCGTACTTCCGCACGTACATCGACTGGGGCAACCCCGTTCTCATTAGTCTATGGCATGGAAGTTGTGCTACCGATCGAAGTTCAGATTCCATCCTTAAGGATCATGAAAGAGGCAGAGCTAGATGAAGACGAATGGATTCAGACTCGACTAGACTAGATAAATCTGATTGACGAAAAGAGGCTTGCGGCTGTTTGTCATGGACAATTGTATCAGAAGCGTATGATCAAGGCATTCAACAAAAGAGTCAAACAACAAGTTTATCAGGCTGGTGACTTGGTCATAAAGAGGATTATTCTACCACAAGGTGATCCTAGGGGCAAGTGGACTCCCACCTATGAGGGACCATTTGTAATCAAGAAGATTTTCTCCGGAGGAGCCATGATACTCACTACTATGGACGGAGAAGACTTTCCACAACCTGTGAACGCAGACATAGTCAAAAAATACTACGCATAAATACGACCCGCTAGGTCGACATACCTAGGCAAAAGTAAGGGCATCCCGGCAAACCAAAAGGGTTTGGGCAAAAATTAGGGATATATACAAAAAATGTACACCCGTCAAGTTGAAAACCCGAAAGGGCGACTTGGGCAAAAAAGGGTATCCTGGTAGGCTGAAAACCTGAAAGGGCGGTCTAGGCAAAAGTTAAGGAGTAAGCGTACGACTATGTCTCGTTCACATCATTCATCAATCAGATATATCTACAACATCAAGTTCAAAAGGCTCGGATCGATTCAATCATCTTTCTCCAACAAGCAAGGGATGAGATGCTCGAAGACATAATAGCAACAGCAGAGTTGAAACTCAAATAGGATTGTTTCCACATAACTATTTTTCTTTTGTTTTATTTTGTACCTTTTTAAAAAAACACACAATATGTTCTTTATTTTGCCTATTCATGGCTTTCTTAATACAAGTTATTTTCTCTATCTCAAGTTTTCCTTTTCTTTTTCGAATACGCAAACGTCCAATGATAATTTTGAATGAACATATGCATATGAACATGATCATCATTTATCTTTCTTTTCGTAAGAATATCTATAGATCTTTAGATAGGAAGGGCGAAGAGACAATGTCTAAAGAAATCCAGAAATCCTCCTTCAAAGTCAATGATCTGAAGGAATCCCCACAGAGTAGTCATTTAGAAGATACTTTCAATACTCTCGACAAAAGACGTAGCTCCCCAACCGAGTTTACATCTTCAACACGGTCGGTCCCCCGACACTTTGCTCTCCTCCAACATGGTTTATCAATATCTCTTATCCCCAGTCTGGGCACATCAAGTTACTGATCATCCCCAAGCAAGAAATCATAAATCCCCAGCTGAGCATCTTCAAGATAAGATCAAACATCAAAATTACAATGACATGGAGATCCACCTTCTCAATCAAGATGTGTCAAATAGCATAAATCATAGTCATACGTCATAAATCATAAACATATTCATACAATTGCATACATGTTCATACATAATACATAATGCATCGTGACAAATGTGTATATAACATGCAAGGTTCTCATTTATCTTGAGAATCCCGTCACATAAACGCATTACATGCATCATGACATAGCATAAAAAACTAACTTTGCTTTTTCAGGTTATTGCTGCAGTCAAATAAATAACTTCTACCTTCAGATTTAAGTCGATACCTTGGACGGTTCCTTAATGATCTACCTTCGGATCTAAGTTGATACCTTGGGCGGTTCCTTAATGATCTACCTCAAATTTAAGTCGATACCTTGGACGGTTCCTTAATGATCTACCTCATATTTATGTCGATACCTTGGACGGTTCCTTAATGGTCTACCTCAGATTTAAGTCGATACCTTGGACGGTTCCTTAATGATCTACCTCAGATTTAAGTCGATACCTTGGACGGTTCCTTAATGATCTACCTCGGATTTAAGTCGATACCTTGGACGGTTCCTTAATGATCTACCTTCAGATTTAAAGTCGATACCTAAGACGGTTCCTTAAACAATCTACACTCAGATTTAAGTCGATACCTCGAACGGTTCCTTAAACAATCAACGTTTCAAAATCTAAAGCGGAAACCTCGGATGGTTCCGTAACGATCAACACTAAAACAACTACTGGATGGCATCTTCAAGCCCATCTCCGACAAAAGCCCTTACTTCAGCTAAGGCAAATTTCTTGGTATTCTAGTGTTCAATCATCTTCCACCTTTAGACACCGACTGGCATACAAACTACTCTACATCTTCAGGTTTAAGATAATTGAACAGGGGCAGCTGTCATACCCCAAAATTTGCCCATACTATTTCTCTTATACAAATTCAAATCAATACATAAAGCTCCAAGACACAGTCTCCTATACAAGGCTCAAAAACTAGGGTTTGGTCTGCTCAAAGGAAAATCAATGCATCAATGGCTTCAAGGCATCCTATATGGCTCAATATGTATCACATTACCTCTATAACAAGTATCAAGCCTCAACTCAAAAGATGGGTCACTCATTTGTTCAGAAAGTCAACAGTCGACTACGTTAACCTAAAAGTGAACTGTGGTCAAAGTAAAGTCAAAACTCCTGATTTTTTGTCAAGATCCTCATATTGAAGTATCATTCACCATTTGATCAGGTATTGATCATGGTTCATCAAGGAAAGATCAGAAATCAACAAATCAAAAAGTTTCTAAATTAGGGTTTGTATAGGAGAAAGTCAACTGAACTTTGACCAGCCATAACTCTCACATGGAACATCAGAAATTTTCCATCCAAAGCTCATTTTGAAGGAAATTTGATTCTCTACAATTTTGTCGCTCACATGCCATGTCTAAAAATGCTCCATTTGAGAGATATGGACCAAAACATTATAGGTCCTTTTCAAAAGTCAATAAAACGTCACTTTTTTGAAAAGGACATATAAGGAGCATGGAAAATAATTTTGATATGAGACCAAAGACACTGGTTAGGGGACTCCCTAAGGTTTTTAAAAAGTCCTAGAACACTTCCATACCTCAAAAATTGAGAGATATTGGCCTTGTCAAAGTTGGACTATTTTGGAGGGTAAAATGTGAAAGAACTTGATTTTTTTTGCAAATGGGCCTAAGTTATTTTGATTCAATCTTGGTCCCCAAGTATCCAATAGCCCAAAATCTCTTTGCCACGAAAATATATGATTAATTTGATTTATTTTGATTTTTTATTCCAATTAAAAAGAATTAAAATCATATAAATTAGAAGAAAATCAAATATTTTATAAAAGATGTGATTTGGATCTATTTTAATTATCAAATATATTCAAAATTCATCACACATTTCGTGCAAGAGCAAAAGGTGGAAAAAAAGATTGAGCTTGGCCAAAATTAGGAAGTTCCATAATCAAATTTCAATCAAATTTTCTCCAAATGCAAATCAAATATTCAAGAGGATTTGGTTCAATTTTGTTGACCTAAACCAATCCCTATAAGTATACAAACAATCCAAGGGCAAGGGTTCACACAATTTTCTGCAGAGAAAGGTACTAACTCGAGCTCCAAAAAACTCAAGAAAGTCCAATTTGGTTTCTTGCTTACAGAGGGATTCAGAGGCTTTTGAGGATTCAAGAAGGTTCCTGAGGCATCAAGGAAGCGTTTCCAATCACTACCACGCTTTGAGGCATCCAGAATCATCACCAATTGTTCAAGGCTTGCGTGTTCCTAAATTGTTTCGATCCCATAAATTCATGCATTCATACTAAAAAATAATTGCATATCTATGTTTAGTATCTCACACTGAATGATTCTGGAAAATTTTGAATGATTTGATGATGTTATTAACATGATGCCATTGTTAGGGTTTTGCTTTAAATTAGGGTTTTTTGATACGTTCTCCTTTTGAACCAATTAAGGCCATAAACAGATTCGTGAGGGTCATACGAATGCATTGGTACCCTCGCGAAAAATTTTCGTATTCGTTTGGGCTTGTTCGCTATTTTCTTGCAAGCAACCTTTTACAGCGTTCCATGAAAAGGCGCTGTAAAAGGATTAGTACACAGGCGAGAGGTAGGAGACGACGACGTGTCTCCGTCTCATTGGCCCATTCAAACTGGAAAAGCGCGCGTCTCCTTGGAAGAAGTCTGTGGATCCAGTGCGTTATGAAACACGCGATGCCGTGGTCCCTCATCATCTCCGCCGTCGAGAACGATCTCAGGTCCATCCAACGCACGCAAGGCTGGCAGTCCATCGTGCACCTCCCACGCGCGCCACGCAGGATAAAAAGATAAGTTTTTTATAATTTTTTTTTTATTTTTAATTACACAACTCCTTTTTATATATATATATATATATATATATATATATATATATTGTTTTAAATTCCTTTTTTCTTCTTTATCATATAAAAACTATTATATATTTTATTTTTAAAACTTTTTTTTTATAATAAATATTTGTTTATTTATTTTATTTATTAATTTCATATATACTTTTTCTTCATTTATATTTATTATATTTATTATATTTTATTTATAATAATTTTATTTTCTTAATTTTTTATTTATATATTTAATATTTATTCCATATATTTATTTTGATTATATATTTCTTTTTTTATATTTAATTATTTATTTATTCAAAATCCATATTTATTTTGTTTTAACTCTAAAAAATTCTTAAAAAAATACCTGTATGCTTGATTTTATTTTCTCTTTCCGATTTAATTAATCAGGTCGCGAGACCAATAATTAATTAAATCGTTTATGTTATTTTATTCAATTTGTACCCTAATTAGGGTTTACGATGATCATGCCGTACACTAAAAATATTGTTTTTTTCTGGTGTATTCTTTTCAGGGCTCTTCTCAAATGCCTTTTGACTGTCAACCATATCAGATCAAATTCGAAGCTAAGTACCTATTTATTTGTCTATTTATTTTAAAATTTCTTTATCTTTTTATTTTTAGGGTTAGTAATGTTTGCCTCCGAACTGATAATGCACTCACCCTACTATTGTTTCTTATTTTTCCCACCTTTCAGGGTTTGCCAAATGCCAAAGCTTCGCATAGTCGGTAACCCTAAACCCTGATCTTAATTATTACTTGTGTTAGACCTATTTATTTATTATCCTCCGCTGGTTTCAATTCCCCTTTCCTCCGCTGGTTTCATTTGCCCCTTCCCCGTATTTGCTTTAATTATATTTGTTTATCAATTGTTGTGTTAGTAACTTTAGGGAGTGCAAACTTGAATTAAACTAGAATCACTTAACTATTATAAGATAAATATCTGAATATAATCACATGATTGGTGCACACACGCACACTTTTGGGGTAACCTCTCTGTTGCCTGTTGCCTGTTGCCTTGTTGCCTTATGTTTTTTGCAGAATAGCCATGTCCCTCGAATACGAGGATACCTCAGCCATGTTGCCTCGATTAAGATCATGAGTCCCTAATGATGCTGCCTTCGATACACTAAATATGATCTCGACCCTCGGAAGTTGCCTACGAAAGGGCTGAGGTATCCTCTGGCTGTCTACGAAAAGGCTATTCTGGTTCTTCCCTTAGACTACCTGCCCCCTATGGCATGGGACAGTCTTATGGTGATCGAACTCTCGATGACCCTTCAACCTCCAAATGAAAGACTTCCTGCCCTCTTATGGCATGGAAAGACCCTTTCACCCTGAAAGGCTAAAAGAACTCCTTTTTCAAACTATAAGGTAATTGCCCCTAATTGCTTTGCCTTGCTCTAAAAATCTTTCATATTCTTTCTCATAAATCTTCAAAATGGCTACGCTTATTTACGAGCTAAAGTCCGCTTTCTTCTTCTACATTTCTTTTCAAAAAACGAGCAAAGCAATTAAGAGCCCATGGAAAACCATGGATGCAAAGGGTGCCTTACACCTTCCCTTTGCATAATTACCCCCCGAACCCTATTTTATTTAAAAGGTTTTTCTTGTTCTTTTAGCCTTTCTGAATATTTGGATAAAATAAAAGTCGGTGGCGACTCTTGCTATCCGCGACATTTTGATTATAAAAGTCAGTTCACCGTATTACATAGGGGCAAGAGGATTTACTTTCCTCTGGCCATTTGTCTTCCAAATCAAAGACACCGTACCTATCAAGGGGCAGAAGGATTTATTTTCCTTTGGCCATGCTTCTTTCAAATCAAAGACACAGTACCTATCAAGAGGCAAGAGGATTTACTTTCCTTTGGCCATATACTTTCAAATTCAGAGGTATCCCGAATTAAAGGCTATGACCCACTCGATATGGTGAGCTTGATTCTCAAAGAAGGACATTCAAAGACAAATACCAAGATTCTTCAGACGAAGCGGTGACCAGTCATTTCCTAATGTCGCAAACTAAATCTCCTAAAGATCCTTGAAAACATTGCATTTACATTCATAAACATTGCATAACCGGTTCTCGCAATAGGCTTCCCATTCTCTCTCGCTGTTTATTTCAGCGTAAATGGATTTTGAGTAATCAGTCAAAAATCTTCAGGCTCAGAATATCCGGTTCCAAGTTTCGATTCTGAACTTAGCCAAGGGGCAAGACGAGTTGAAAAACCTTGTTAACCCAGAAGAAAAAGGATCAGCATACGCAGCAAAGTTTATTCCATGGCACATGCCGCTGTCTCAAGTTCTACAACAATTGCTCAATCGGAGCTTGATAACTCTAATGCCTCCGTATTCAGTTTCTGCCAATTCTGCTCCTGGGTACAAATACAATGCAAGATGTGTTAGCCATGATACCGAAAATTGCAAACCATTGGAGCATGGGATTCAAGACTTAATTGATGACAAGATCATTGACTTCAACTCACCTGAGAAGCCTCACATGGCTAATGCTATGTACAACTAGAAAGGTCATAATGAACGCAACCTATCTGTTAAAGCAATTCTATAACAACGACGAAAGCTAGACGTACCTAAGCGTCAACTCACCAAGATCAAAATATCGTCGGCTCAAGCATTACAACATCTGTTGAAGATCAAATTGATTACTCCGAAGGATGCTCCTAAGAATTCTAACACTTCGACTCCTGGATATAAACTTAATGTGAGGTGCACGTACCATTCCAACAGTCTTGGACATTACACAAACGATTGCTGGACATTGAAGAATAAGATCCAAGGTCTGATCAATGACGGATAAATCAAATTCAACCCTCCTGAAAATTCCTGTGGTGATCACCGCTCTAATGTCTAGTTATGACAATACTGATTGAGGTCTAGACGGACGAAATTTTGGATCATTAGATCTACTTTGATTTGCATATTTCTTCTTCTGTTTGTTTAAACATTTGACTTATGATAGACATTATCTGTCTTAATAATCATCATCAGTGCATTACATATGTTTGTCTTGAATAATTTATTTCGCTGTCACTCATTTTAAATTGCGTCTTTACTTTGCATATGTTTTGTGATACTCGACTCCTACTAAAGCTGTAGGCTTTTTGAGGGAGGATGAAGAAAACGATACCGCAACCTCGTACGGTATGCTTTTGAACAGACTATGCTGACGATGTACAAGCATTGTTTCAATTCCTAAATAGTGGAGATATAAGGATGTTAATCCCTAGTCAACCCCTTTGAGCCTAAGGTGTAGGAGTTTTTCTTTCTTGAACAATTTAAAACCTTTCATCATAACCTGGGGCAGGGTAGTTACTCAGTTAACTCAGTCATGCTAATACGCTTTTACACAAATATTGATGGTTTCCCGTAACCATTAAGTCAGACAGTCAACATCTATCAAAAGAAAAAAATAAATATGAAGGAGACTTATCAAAAATTGAAACGTCCCACTGACTGTAATCTCAAAATAAGCAGTTCAGGCAAAAGTTAGGGATAACAAAGCCAAAAAGGAGGTCGCTAAAAATCCTCGACGAAAGAAAACATTTCAAAAGATGTCACTACAAATCCTCGACAAAAAGAAAGTATAACCGAAGAGGATGACTGCCTGTCCAAATTAAACTTTTGGTACATTAACCATCACAAAATGTCAACGTTACGACTTCAAAGCTCTGCTAGAACTCAAAACCCAAAGTTAATTGAGCATAGGATCGAAGAACATCGCGAAGATTGGGATGGGTACAAATAAACTTTGAGCCTTTATCCTTTGTTTCTTAAACCGTGAACCAAGCCACGTTACAACCCTTGAAAGTCCTAATTGAAGCATGGTTAGTTCGAAAGCATACTGTCACCAAAAGGTATCCTGACTCCTTAAGGTTTATCACAAATGCTGAGTTGATGTTTCATTTTTACAAATATCATGTTTTTATAAACATCACGCTTTTACATCTCCTGTTTTAATGTTTTTCAAAAACTCAAGACAGACGTATGTATTGCATCTCATGAATTAATTATTAAACATATTCTGCTACATAATTTCAAATGTTAGCAACAGAAAGAAATTGCACAGGGTACAACTAATGACTAAAAGTTATCCCGACAGGCAAAATCACTTCAGAAGCAATGTCTCTTATGTATACAAGGGGGATGGTATGTAACACCCCGATATCCGCTGCACGCATCAACCGTGTCGGCCAGCCGAGCATGTTATCGGCTTAATCAATAATCCCCCCTAGGTCCGCTTATCGGCTTCCCAGGAAATATTGTTTTTGCCTCCCGCAGGAATCGAACCATGTACCTAGGGGTTAAGTACATATTCATAGCAATTCCTGCTACCAATTGACCATATGGTACGTGGTTCGATTCCTGCGGGAGGCAAAAACAATATTTCCTGGGCAGCCGATAAGCGGACCTAGGGGGATTATTGATTAAGCTGGTGACATGCTTGGTAGGCCGGAAGCCCTGCGGGGTAAGCGGAAATCCAGGGTGCCCAAACAATCTGGGGCAATCAAGTCAAGATTCGAGGAATCTCTCAAATGCCAAACAGTCAAAGGCATACATCCCAAATGGATTTCAAACTATTTCCCGATCAATCTGGGGCAATCAAGTCAAGATTCTGAGAATCTCTCAAGGGTGCCAAAACAATCAGGGGCATGCATCCAAGTAGATCTGAAGCAACTTCCCAATCAACATGGTACGTTGTCTTGGGCCTATGATTACCAAAGGCATGTTCACCCATAGTGCACATCTCATAAAGTCCTCGCGAGGCGAATCTTTCTAAAGTTCCTACTAGCAGGGGAAAATCTATGCAAGTCCAGTTTGACATCTTGATTAATATTCAGTGGTGTGTCCTAATCAAATCCAGGATTGGTAGTTACTATAATACTGGGGGCAATTTTCAAGACACCCATGTCTCCCCATAGAGCCGAGTTCACAAGATCATATCCCCACAGAGTAATCCTTAAGAAGAGATCTCCAAACGCTCTCGTCCCGACAAAGACTTGGCTCCCCAACAGAGTTTACACTTTCAACACTACCGATTCTCCAACACTTTGTTCTTCTCCAACATGGTTTACTAATATCTTTTATCCCCAGTCAGGGTACATTCAAATTGCTTTCATCCCCAAGCAAAAATCATAAATCTCCAACTGAGCATCTTCAAGACAAGATCAGATATCAAAATCACAATGATACAGAGATTTATTTTCTCAATCAACATAAATCATATTCACATATCATATGTTATAAATGTATTCATGCATTGGATTACCTCATCATGAATTCATACATAACACACAAGTTTCTAATTTATTTTGAGAGACTCGTCACATAAATACATGCATCATGACATTACATAAAGATTAACTTTACCTGTTTCAGGATACAAGTATAAGCAGATGAAAAAGTCTCCAATTTTCAAAGATCTAATTCAGTTACTACGAACGGTACTGACACGGTCAACTATCAAAGATCTAACTCTATCATCACGAATGATGTAGACACGATCATTTTCAAAGTCTAATTCAGTTACTACGAATGGTGCTGACACGACAAGAGATCTAATTCCATCATCACGAACGGTGTGTGTCGCACGCTCGCGAAAAATGAACAGAGTCGCCACCAATATATTTATCCCATAAGGGAAAGGAATATCAGAAAACCTAACAAAGGAAGGAACAGGGTCTTGCGACCAGAGAATCTAGGTACGGGAGTCGGTTACGCAAGGGGAAGGTATTAGCACCCCTTGCACCCATCGTACTCGATGGTATCCACCTATGTTTGTTTCTATCTAAAGGGTGTGTACTATGTCTACCTATATGTGAATGAATGCAAAAGAAATACGGGGAAAAGAAGGAATATTTACAATTGTGCTCGTTCAAGCCCCGCGACTTGATGCCTACGTATCCTTTTCAGGAATCAGAGCGCCGTAGTTCGGCTCACATGTTTATGTTTGTTTTTGTGTTTTTTAGTTGGACGGAGTTAACGCTCGCGCTCTTGCATAAGGTGACAGCCTAGGATGCAATAGAGTGGAGATAACAATGCCCTTAAGAAAGGAGAGAAGAGAGGGTTTGAGTGTTTCGACGAAATCCCTTAAGCAAGGGAAACTCGAGTTACTCGTTGGTTGGTGTTTTTTAGAAGTTGGGAACTTACGCCTGAATGGTACCCTTAAGCAAGGGAGATCCAAGCACTCGAACATTCCCTTAAGCAAGGGATGTTCAAGCTTCCATTCCCTTTTTAAGAATTTTCACTTTGATTATTAGTGTTTTAAGTATTTTCTTTGTATTTTTTAAAGGGATTTTATTTGAATATTTTTAGATGTTTTAGTGTTGTAAAAGAAAAAGAATGGAAAAGAGTGGGACTAGCCTAATTTCTAAGCCTAGAATTATTCTAATCTAAGTCTAATGTTAACATGGTAATGGGATCCTAAAAAGGAGCATACTAATGATATATAAACAAAATCAATTAAAAGGTATTTAAATCTAATTAAAAGTCAATTAGCAATTTATTTACAAAGGGGTTAAACTAAAACAAAATGATTTGTTGAAGCTATTAAAAATACCCCTAAAATATTCACAAAATATTCACAAAAATACTCACAAAATATTCACAAAATATTCACAACATATTCACAAAATATTCACAACCTATTCACAAAATATTCACAAAATATTCACAAAATATCAAAACACCCTAAAATATCTAGAAACATTTTTTTGTATCTTTTTTTTGTGAAGGAAATTAAATTAAAAGTGGAAAGAAAACAAAATTAAGATAAAGAACTATTTCTAGCAGGCAGGGGGTGTAAAAGTAACTTCTAAATGAACTAAAAATGATTATGAGTAAAAACTGGGCTTAACAGGGGTGGTACGAAAATCAATAATGCGTAGGCCCAGTCAATAGAACACATACAACACAAGCAAAATAGAGGTGTGGAGACTAGAATGGTGCCGAGCCCAATCATTCACGCGGCCCAGGGTTCTTTTATTATTCATATATCAATGTGTGCATTTATTTTAACCAGCATGCACAATTATTTTGATACAAGATTCACCAAAAAAATGACATAGTAACGTGATATCAATTGGTGCAAATCATTTTAAGTCATATAAAGACAAAACAAGCCAAGGACCAATCAGAGATAAGCACGTCATATTCTAAAATTTGGAATAAGACAAATCATGATGAAAGCTTGGAAAGAGAACCACTACATGTCTGCCACGTATGCAACTGGAAGTTAAACAAACCAAACCCTACGCAGACGCCGGAGCTAGGCTCCGGTCGTCTTCCCCGACTAACTCTTCGCCGGAGCCACCAAACACGCCCAAAAAATGCGAACCATATCATCACTCTACTCGGAATTTCAAGCTGAACACGGATCCGGCTTCAGATTTCTCTAATTCTCATTCTATCTTCTAAAATGCAAACAATTTTAAAACCTTAACACAAAGGACCTTTCAGCAAAACACAATCCAAACATAGCACCAGTCATATACGCATTCACAGATCCTAAATCTATGATTCAAACGGATAACCAAACATATCTTGAGCATATAGACTTAAACTCACCGAATTTATTCATGAACAAAAAGCAAGATCATATACTTTCAGATGCCAATGCTCTACACATTATCACTATCATGCCAAGAGAGCGCTATGGACTTACCTGTGGATGAGCTTTGAACGATGAGCAAGAAGAGCTACGATACTATACTCTGAGCTAGTGGATGTTGCTGATTTGAAGAGATCTTCAACCTTGAGAAGTAAACTTAAGATTTACGAGTAGCTTGCGGCTTGATGAGGCTGCGATCTACTTCAGGAAGCCATGGATTCTACTGCACTTGCTTGATTCTTTGAATGTCGCTGTGTGATGATGAATGTAGATGATGATTGATGAGCGGATCCGGATGATGAGAAAGAGCAGTGAGGTCGTTGTGGTGGTGATGGAGGTGAAGATGGCAGCTAGAAAGAGCGGTTAGGTTTTGTTGCAGGTTTAGCTGAAAAAGTGGTGGCTGGAGTTAGTTATTGTAGTTGGTTAGGGTGGCCGGAGATATCTGTTACGGTGGCAGTTGGTGGTGGAGGGGTGAAGGAAGAGAGAGAGAACCGATAGGAGAATGGGGAGAGTGAGAAGAGAGTTTTTGAAGGAGAGTGTGTAGTGAGTGAGTGAGTATTGAACTGTTTATATAGGGTAAGTGTGAAGAGAATGGGAGGGTTTTTTTGAATGTGGGGCTTTAGTGGTGTGCAATTTACAGCAAAGTCATTTCTTGGGTGTGGGACTTTGTTTGTGCAATGCTTAGTGAGTAAGTTTTGTGTAGTTATGGCAAGTCTCTTGCATGCTTTTGTGTACCAGCTTTTGCATGGGCAATAGTAGCAAGCATGTGCGTGCAAATGTTTCTCATACAATGGCTGCAGGTTCTATTCCTTTAGGTGATGCCTCATGTTGAAACTGGATAGCCCATCTTGCTCTCTTTATACACTTCTAGCTTCTACCATGGGAGGCCATATGATTCAAGAATGGGCTCATTACAAAGGGGGTGTGTGATAGAGCAAGTTTGATGCTGGTATGCTCAAGTAATAGTGCCTACATCCTTCAAAAAATAAGTTGGAACATGATTCATGCACCTGGAATGAGACTCACGAGCATGGCTTGAATCTTGTGCATGTACTTTGGCAGGAATGTGACTGGGTCGAGGGGTGACTTCAAAGCCTTATAACTTGCTCAATACATGTCCAAAATTAATGAAACTAGATTCAATAGATAGGGGACATGGCAAGGAACAATTTAAGATCATGCTTGTTCAATCTGGAGACTTGTGGAGGAAGAAAAATGCATTAAGATTTGGCACACCATGTGTTTGCTGAAATGCATGCGTGTGCCCTAGAAATCTGCCTTGGCTGGATGCAGGACTTAGTCAGTGTAAGGGCACAACTTTAAAAGCTTGCAATTCATTCAATATTTGTTCAATTGACTCAACTCTTGGCTTGTTGGAAAGAAGACATGGCAAGGATTAGAATGATACCAAGTTTGCTTCCATGGCATTTTTGTAGAGCTCTGAAATTGACATGAGATTTGGCATGTGTGACTAGGATTATGACTTAGGTTGAATGGATTTTCAGTAACTTTAAACCACTTTATCTCTTCATACAAGCTTCAAATGAAAAAGTGTCCAACTACAAAGTTGTTCTCCTCCAAGAGAGGAACAACTTTGATGTTGGAAATTTCTCCAGAAAATGCCATTTGCCACGTGTAAATCAGGGCTGAAGTGGACTGCTCTTCAAGATTTAAAACCTTCAAAAAAAATTCTAAGTGTTGAAACTTTCCTTTTTTGTCATTTTTCTATTTTTGGCAACTTTTTGTCAAACTCCTAATTTTATCCATTCTTTGACTTTTCTTGACTGATTTTCCACCAAAAGTCAATATTTGAATAATTCTTCTGATTTTGACCCAAAAGTCAACTGTTCTGATTTTTCTAATTATTGATGGAATTCTTGATTAAATCTTCTCCAGTCAAATCCAGTCAAATAAACACATCCACATAGTCAGCATGAAAGCTTCTCCCTTATAAAATCCCTTTCTCATTATATGTTGACTAGAAAGTCAACTGGTCGATTTTGGTCAAGGAAACCCTGATTAAGAATAACCAGATGAATTACAAGCTTGTACACTCCCACCAATGCCTTGAGTTGAGAAGAACCCTAATCCAGGAAGACTTCAATGAAAACAAAGCCACATAATCACACCTCAGATCCTCACATTTGGTAGGAAATTCCTTGCCATAAAAGTTCTGTCCTGCTAGTCTTTGATTGATACCAATGATATGCATGCATGGGTATGGATTATGACCTAAGTGATGTATGTACATGAATGCAAAGCCTAAGCCAGTTAGAAGTAAAGGGGTAGGACAAATTTGGGGTATGACAGCTGCCCCTATTTAATCGTCTTAAACTTGAAGGTGAGATTGGCGCTAGCCTTTCGAACATTCGAGGTAGAAGAAGATTAAATATCGAAGTACCAGAAATTTGATCTAAAGAGAAGATGGTGTAAATGTTATCCTTATTTTTTTTGTTTTGATATCTGCTGGGGAAAGAGAATTTTTTTTGTTTTTCTGGTGGAAGAATTTACGGCGAGTAATGGGTTTGGATGGTGGTAGCATGTAACATAGCCAAGGTGCCAATACGAGTTTCCAAAGAGAATGGTTATATGAGACAATGACTGAAAGGAGATAGATCTCGTGCGATCTACAACTCAACATCGGGAGAAGACCTCGTACGATCTTCAGGAAAAAAAGGGAATAGATCTCGTGCGATCTACGACTCAACATCGGGAGAAGATCTCGTACGATCTTCAGGACTGAAAGGAAAGAGATCTCGTGCGATCTACGACTCAACATCGGGAGAAGACCTCGTATGATCTTCAGGACAAAGGGAATAGATCTCGTGCGATCTACGACTCAACATCGGGAGAAGATCTCGTACGATCTTCAAGACTGAAAGGAAAGAGATCTCGTGCGATCTATGACTCAACATTGGGAGAAGACCTCGTACGATCTTCAGGACAGAAAGGGAATAGATCTCGTGCGATCTATGACTCAACATCGGGAGAAGACCTCGTACGATCTTCAGGACAGAAAGGGAATAGACCTCGTGCGATCTACGACTCAACATCGACTCGACAACAAGAGAAGATACAAGCAGAGAGTCATTGTGTCAGACACTTATCGGGGATTGAGGATACCTCGTATCGGCACCGCAGCTTAAAAGTGTTTGTGGCACTACAGCAGGTATCAAGTGGAGTTTGTAATGGTGACAACTTCTGTAGGGATGTGTCACTGTTTTGATTCAACATTGACTCACATTATCTGGCTTATGCTTCGTATGCATGTTTGAGTTTATGGCGTAATGATCCACTGTAATGGATATGCTACGCTTTTGAGGATGCAATGTTATATGCAGTGAACACTATATGCAGAGTGCCAAATAAAGGCATTGATGAGATAGTAGAGCGGGATCATTGGGGTCCGTTGCTTATTCTCTTGAGACGCCATTGTGAGTGGGCGTTGGGAACCTTACAGTACCAAAGATTATTGGCAACTGTGTTGAGGATTAGAACATAGCTCTGCTGGGGAGGAAGTGACTTTGCCCGACTTTCCTTACATCCTATACTGCTTGAGGAATCATGAGTTTTTGAGAGACCATTCTTCGTCTGCCATATGGAAGAGGGACATGGATCTCTTCAGGTGCCCCGTGCTTACCAGTACTGATGAATTATACGCTTGAATTTTCACGCGGGATGATGACGACCTTTGTGACATATCATAAGCCAAGATGACGGCTAGAACCTACAACCTGCACAGAAAACAACGTTTGGATGCAAATGGTGCCCCTTAGAGCACTTTTATGTTTAAGTAACGCCATGTTTCGTTTTAATTTGTGATTATTATCCCCCATGCTTTCAATGCAATGTTTAATAACGAATTAAATCACACCTCGCATGCGGAAAATGAAAAGTAGGAAGGAAAGCTTTTTATCAAAAGATCATTTTATTGATGGAATGCCTATGAATAGGCTTCTGTACAAGGAAGCAACTCCTAAATGAGGAAGTTGCGAAAAAGAAAATAAAATGCAGAGAGCAAAATGGCAAAGAGAAATGCTCAAATTTCCATTAAAACTGGTATTGCTACAGTTCCCATATCCTTGATCCTCTCGATGCTTTGCTTCGGAAGCGTAATGGTTGGATCGATCTGTCCGCTTTGCCAAGGGTGTATAGTGGTCTTTGTGAAGGGTATTCAGACTGCAGCCTCTCGCTTTTGATCCCTAACTTTTGCCTGGATCGCCCTTTCGGGTCTTCAATCCAGCGGGATACCCATTTTTGCCTAAGTCGCCCTTTCGGGTTTTCGACTTAGCGGGTTATTCTCTTTTGTTTTATCCCTAATTTTTGCCCAAACCCTTTTGGTTTGCCGGGATGCCCTTATTTTTGCCTAGGTACATCGACCTAGCGGGTCTTTTATGCGTAGTATTTTTTGACTGAGTCTGAATTGACTGGAAGCGGAACGTCTTCCCCATCCATCTTTGTCAGGATTAAAGCACCACCTGAAAATGCTTTCTTCACAATGTATGGTCCCTCATAGTTGGGAGTCCATTTGCCCCTTGGATCGGTGTGAATTGGCAGGATCTTCCTTACAACCAGGTCACCTGTGTGGAATTCTCGAGGCCGAATCTTCTTGTCATACGCTTTCTTAATCCTCTTTTGGTACAACTGACCATGGCAAATGGCGGATAAGCGTTTCTCCTCAATTAGATTGAGATGGTCAAGCCTCGTCTGAACCCATTCTATTTCATCAAGTTTGGCATCCATCAAGACCCTCAACGAAGGAATTTCCACTTCGACGGGAAGTACAGCCTCCATACCGTAGACAAGAGAGAAAGGAGTTGCCCCAGTTGAAGTACGAACTGAAGTTCTATAGCCATGCAAAGCAAACGGTAACATCTCATGCCAGTCTTTGTACGTTCTAACCATTTTCTGAACGATCTTCTTTATGTTCTTGTTAGCAGCTTCGACTGCGCCATTCATCTTTGGCCGATAGGGTGATGAATTGTGATGTTCAATCTTGAACTCTTCGCACAACTCTGCCATCATATTGTTATTAAGATTGGACCCGTTATCAGTGATGATCTTGTTTGGAACCCCATATCGGCATATGATTTCTTTCTTGATAAAGCGAGTGACGACTTGCTTGTTTACATTCTCGTAAGAAGCAGCTTCAACCCATTTGGTGAAGTAGTCGATAGCAACAAGAATAAATCTATGCCCATTTGAAGCTTGTGGCTCAATTCGTCCAATCATGTCTATACCCCACATAGCAAAGGGCCAAGGCGACGTCAGGACATTCAGAGGAGTTGGAGGAACATGAATTCTGTCAGCATACACTTGGCATTTGTGACATTTCTTCACATACGCATAAAAATCACTTTCAATCGTCATCCAATAATATCCTGCTCGCAAGATCTTTTTGGCCATAGAGTGCCCACTGGAAGTAGTTCGAAAAGATCCTTCATGAATTTCCCGCATGATCAATTCTGCTTCGTGTCTATCCACGCATCTGAGCAAAACTGAATCATAGTTTCTTTTGTACAGGACGTCTCCTGACAAGAAGAATTTGGATGCTAACCTTCGAAGCGTTCGCTTATCACCAATTGTAGCATCTTCGGGATACTCTTGCTTCTCAACATACCTTTTGATGTCATAATACCATGGCTTTTCGTCGTACACATCTTCAGTAGTGAGGCAATAGGCAGGGAATACATGTGCAGGCTCTTTGTAACGGAGGATCCTTATGTCTGGCACTTCTTTAGGGGAGCTAACTCTGAACATAGCTGCCAAGGTAGCCAAAGCATCTGCCAACTGATTTTCCTCTCGCGGGATGTGATCGAAAGTGATTTCCTCGAAAGCGGGCAACAACTCCAAGATATAGTCCCTATAAGGAACTAAATTGGGGTGTCGTGTTTCCCAATCACCTCTTACTTGGTGTATGACCAAGGCAGAATCCCCATAAACCTCAAGGATCTTGATCCTCATATCGATGGCTGCTTCGAGGCCCATTATGCAAGCTTCGTACTCTGCGACATTGTTTGTGCAATCAAAACATATTCTAGCTGTGAAAGGGATGTGAGTTTGACGAGGAGAAGTCAAAACTGCCCCAATACCATGGCCCATAGCATTTGATGCACGATCGAACGTGAGAGTCCATCGCTCTCCTGGTTCGGGTCCTTCATTATCATCTAGTTTCATGATATCTTCATCAGGAAAGTCAAACTTCATTGACTGATACTCTTCTAATGGCTGATGAGCAAGATGATCTGCAAGGACACTTCCTTTGATGGCCTTTTGTGTGACATACTGGATATCATATTCTGATAAAAGCATTTGCCACCGGGCTAGTCTTCCTGTAAGGGCCGGTTTTTCAAAGTTGTACTTTATCGGGTCCATTTTGGAGATCAATAGAGTGTTGTGAGTCAACATGTATTGCCTTAGTCGGCGAGCGGCCCATACCAAAGCACAACAAGTTTTCTCGAGTAGTGAGTAACGGGATTCACAATCGGTAAACTTTTTGCTCAGGTAATAAATGGCGCACTCTTTTCGACCAGACTCGTCATGCTGGCCTAGCACACACCCCATAGATCCTTCAAGCACAGTTAAGTACATAAGAAGCGGCCTCCCAGGAACCGGAGGCATGAGAATTGGTGGCTCTTGGAGATACTGTTTGATCTTTTCGAAGGCTTCTTGGCAATGATCATCCCAACGGATATCTTGATTCTTGCGCAGCAACTTAAAGATGGGTTCACAAGTGTCAGTGAGATGGGAAATGAACCTGGCTATATAATTCAATCTCCCAAGGAACCCTCGAACTTCTTTTTCATTCTTCGGTGCTGGCATATTTTGTATTGCTCTTACTTTATCAAGGTCGACCTCAATCCCTCGTTGGCTCACGATGAATCCAAGTAACTTTCCAGATCGCACTCCGAAAGTGCACTTGTTTGGATTAAGCCTCAACTTGAATTTTCGCAGACGAGCAAACAATTTTTCAAGATATACCAAGTGTTCCTCCTCAGTTTGGGATTTTGCAATCATATCATTAACGTATACTTCAATCTCCTTATGGATCATATCATGGAAAAGGGTCACCATCGCACGTTGATATGTTGCACCAGCATTCTTAAGACCAAAAGGCATCACCTTATAACAATACGTACCCCACGGAGTGGTAAAAGTAGTCTTGGTCATATCTTCAGGAGCCATCTTTATTTGATTATAGCCAGAAAAGCCATCCATGAATGAGAATACCGAATACTGAGCAGTATTGTCGACTAACACATCAATATGAGGGAGAGGAAAATCATCCTTCGGACTTGCCCTATTCAAATCTCGGTAGTCGACACACATGCGTACCTTTCCGTCCTTCTTAGGAACAAGTACGATGTTTGCAATCCAAGGAGGATATTCACATACAGATAAGAAACCAGCCTTCAACTGTTTTTCAACTTCCTCCTTGATTTTCAAAGCCATATCAGGTCGAGTTCTTCGTGGTTTCTGCTTTACAGGCGGACATTCTGGTTTGAGCGGTAACCTGTGCATAACTATATCCGTGTCTAAACCAGGCATGTCTTCGTATGACCAGGCGAAGATGTCAACATACTCTCGGAGCAGCTCAATCAACCTTCTTTTTACATCACTTTGCAAAGTGGCCCCTATCTTGACTTCTCTCTTTGTTTCTTCTGTACCGAGGTTGATGATTTCTATGGCTTCTTGATGTGGCTGAATAGATTTCTCTTCTTGTCTCAAAAATCTTGCCAATTCCTCAGGGACTTCACAATCTTCCCCACTATCCTCATCAGCTTGGTCAATCGGATTCTCAAGGATATCAGGACGTGGAACTGTAACATTATCATTTTTGATGGAATCCAAGCCGGATCTGCACGATGGATGATTTATGCCTTAGAATGCAACACGTAAAGGAAAAGAAAAAGAAAAAGCTTTGCCATTTTTGAAAAAGTTTTTAAAGTAAAAATGAAAGAAATGGAACAGTAATTGCATGCGAAAATATGATTTTCATTCAATATTAAACAAATTGAAACACATGGGGGGCCCTTCTTTACACAAGTGATCAAAATGCTTGGGGCGAAGCACATGATTTATCAAAACAAGAAAATTACATCTCCATAAAAGTGACTCTGGGGATGTCCAATATGGTCCAATTGTTGAGTTCCTGTCCAGGTGCAGCATGGCAAATGAATCTGGAGAGGTCTTCTTCATCATCATCATCCACGGCGAGAACCTGACTTCCAGAACTAGTACTGGCACTGACGAACACTTGAGAAATCGGGGGGATCGCCTTCTTTCCGAGGGTTGGACCAAGCTGTGTAGAGGAGGATGGTTGGTACCCAAGGCCATACTTGTCTCGCTTCTCATGAACATCAATCAGCTTGCCCCAGGCACCATGGGGAGTACCAGCTTCTAAGAAAGCCTTAGCATCATTCAAGGATGAGAGGGGTGCTCCGGGTTCCTTCTTACTCTCAACCACAGGGAGTTTATCAACTGACACAATCTCTAAAGCTTGAAAAGGTGTCTCTTGTATCTCTCCCTCCACTTCCACATAACGGTATGTCGCCAGGTTATTAACTATCAGATCCTCTTCACTAGTGATCACAACAATCTTGTCATTCACAACAAATTTCAAACACTGGTGGAGAGTGGATGTCACAGCTCCAGCAGCGTGAATCCAAGGACGACCCAAGAGGCAAGTGTACGAAGGGCGTATATCCATAACGTAGAAGGCAATGTAGAACATGTGAGGACCAATCAAGACAGGCAGATCAATTTCCCCTTCTACGGACCTTCTAGAACCATCAAACGCTCTGACACTCATAGTGCATGGTCTCATCATAACCCCATCCATACTCAGCTTAAACAAAGTAGCTTTGGGCATCACATTAAGAGAAGAACCTGTATCAATCAGAACTCGAGACAACACAGCATCCAGACACTTGACGGAGATATGCAACGCTTTGTTATGTGCTCTACCCTCGGGTGGAAGTTCATCATCACAAAAACCCAAACAATTACCAGCAGCAATGTTGGTCACGACCCCTTCAAATTGAGGCACAGTAATGTCTTGAGTTACATGGGCTGAAGCCAGGACCTTCATCAGAGCATCACGGTGAGCTTCCGAATGCACCAAAAGAGACAAGATAGAAATCTTAGCTTGAGTTTGGTCAAGTTGATCAATCACCTTATAGTCACTTTTCTTAATGATTCTCAGAAGTTGCTCAGCATCTTGTGCAGTACGGGTCTCAGGAGGATCAACAACAACTTGCTTCCCCTTCGCTTGTGCATTGGCATCTTTGTTGGTCTCTTTGGGAAGTGGAGAAGGGGCAGCAAAGATTCGACCACTACGAGTGATGCCACTAGTCCCAGCAATATTAGTGACACTCGAATTACCCACTGGAGGACAGTCATACTTCTTCCCTCGAATATACACAGCATTATAACTCCAAGGAACAACCTTGGAATTACTTACAGAAGAGGGAACGAGAGATGAGGTTGAAGGGGTCAGAGGGGCATCTGGAACCTGAATGACCAACAGAGTTCTTGGAGCTTGAATAACCAAAGGAGTACTCGGAGCATGAATGACCAAAGAAGTACTTTGAGTCTTTGACACCTCAGCAGGATAGTAAGGGATCTCTAAAGTGGCCACATCTTCACCAGAGACAACCCTTTCCACTCTAAGAACGCCTTCATCCATCAGCTTTTGAATCTCTTCTTTCAATTTAGCACATTCCTCCGGATTAGAAGAACATTTCAAACAGAAGTCATGTAATTCACACAAAACCTTTTGTTGCATGAGATGTTCTCTGATAGTTGCAAGCGGCATCTTAACCTCATTAACATCAGTCACCAGGATTTGGTCGTCACATAACTCAATAGCACTGGTCGTGCCAGCATGAGGAGGCATAGGATTATTCTGCACATTAGGACCAGTAGGAGTGAACGAGATAAGCTTGTCATCAAGGAGATCTTGAACCTTTAATTTGAATGCTCTACACTTTTCAATTTTATGGCCTGGAGCCCCTGAATGAAATTCACAACGAGCATTAACATCATAACCGGGAGGAAGAGGACTAGGTGGAGGACCAAGCTCACGAAGTTGTACCAACTGACCAGCGAGCAACTGAGGAAGAAGTTGAGCATATGACATCAGAACCGGATCTATACGCCTATCTTGGTACCTTGTTCTTTGTGGACCCCTTTGACCTTGAGGCCTAGGATTTTGTTGACGATTCTGAGGAGCAGCAGCTTGTTGTTGTGGTATGAAAGGTTGTTGGGGTGCCATCCATGGTTGTGGGAGAGCAGCAGCATACGCTTGAGGGACATATGGACCAGGAACACCATAAGGCATCGGATAATAAGGAGGTGGAACAGAAGAATATGCAGGAGCTCGGCCTTGGTCAACAGAAGCGGTGCTAGTTTCACCTTCTTTCTTCTTCACAAAACCAGAATACGGCTTCTTACCATTACCACTTGAGTTTCTAGGATTAGTAACACCCTGAATGGTACCAGCTTTGACACAGTTCTCAACCCTCTCACCAATGATGACCACATCCGAAAAGGAAGGAGAAGTATTACTAACCATGTGCTGAAGATACGGCCCTTTCAGAGTTCCCATAAATAGATCAATCAACTCTCGGTCCAATAAAGGAGGTTGGACTCGAGCAGCAAGTTCACGCCACCTCTGGGCGTATTCCTTAAAGGACTCTTCAGATTTCTGTGACATATTTTGCAGTTGTGCACGGCTAGGGGCCATAGCAGTATTGTAGTGGTATTGCTTTAAGAAGGCATCAACAAGTTCTCCCCAAGTACTGACATTATACCTCTCGAGTTTCATATACCACTCCAACGGAGCTCCAGTGAGACTGTCCTGGAAAAAATGCATAAGCAGAGGTTCGTTCTCAGCGTGAGCGGCCATCTTACGGCAGTAGGAACGAATGTGAGTCTCTGGGCAGGTAACTCCCTTGTACTTATCAAAATCTGGCACCTTGAACTTTGGGGGAATAACAATCCCAGGTACCAAGCACATAGCAGCAGTGTCGAAACTCGAAGTTTTAGCAACCTCAACGGCCTTAAGGCGTTCTTCAAGAGCTTGGTACATCTTAGCAGTCTCGGTCAACTCAGCAGTAAGATCATGTTCAAGATCAATAACCTCGTGGTGGTCATCCACTACTTTAAGTGTCTCATTAATAGGAGTCTCCTTAGTTTTCACCCCTCCATCAACAGAATTGGTAGGAGTATCTTTGATCAATCCGGCAACGCTCTTTCTGAGCTCTTCTTGTCCTTGGACAACGACATGGAGAGTCTCCATAAGTTGGGTCATTATTTCCCCCATAACATCCATATCCCTACGGAGGGCAGCTTGATTCTGTTCAAATTGGTCCATGATTCTCTTCTCGTTGTTTCTGGTGCGGCAAGGATGTAAGAAAGTCAGCTTCGTCGTCGGGAAAGAAATCTGTTGTTGGAAGGGACCCCAATTAGAATCTGATAAAAACCTGAAAATGCAATATGATATGAGTGCATGGGTGCATGTGTGCATGTTTTATTATTTTCAAGACTTTTTAGCTTTGTCTCAAACCAACAACACAAGATAACGGAGAAGATAGTGAAGCATAACCAAGATAAGCACAACCAAGATAAGCAAACATAATCGATTAATTCTGCAACCAAGTTCTTGAAGTACAAAATATTCTGCTCCCATGAGCCAACAAATACAGCAATAGAAATAAGAATCCCATCCAACAAGTCTGGTGGTGATTCTACAACAAAGTCAACACTAAGCAGGATCTCCCATGTCCAAATGACGAAGGGGGTTGTCTCCAATGTTCTTATAACTCCAGGTCTTCATTTCTTCAAAAAGCTTTTTGGTCTCCGCACGGGTTGGTCTCTTAATGATCTCTTGAATCAGCAGGTCCTTTCTGAAATGCATTGTTTCCATGTAGCGGTTCTTCAACTCCCAACATCTGGCTTCCTCTTGAGCTTGGGTATCACCTTGACCTTTTTCTCTTATCTGACCCCTCAGCTCTCGGATCTCTTCATAACATTTCTCTATCTGTCCTTGGCGTTCCAACAAGAGTTTGTCTGCTTTCTTTCGACGAGCCCTTTCTGAATTGGCTTCTTTAGTCTGAATCTGGAGTTTTTCAGTCAAATCTGCCAACTGAGCCTCGTAATGTTCTTTCAGCTTCTTTTCTTGAGTTTCGGTAGGTTTAGCACCTATAGTCATCCTTGGCCTTTTCTGAGAAGTACTTCCTCTAGCATACAATTCTTCAAGATCTATTTCTCTCATTTTCAACTTATGAAGAGCAGAAAGCTTCTCTTGCCTAGCAGTATTCATCTTAACTTGCATTGTTTCCACCTGTTCAGTCAATTTCCGACTCTGCTCAACAGTTCGATTATAACGAGGCATGGAAACAATGTTGGGTTGTTCACCAGCAGGGGGGTACAAAGGATCTTTGGGAGGGAAGGGCATCCCTTGAACAACAACCACAGATTCGACCCACTTAGTATAATCCTCGTAAGTAGCACAATCTCGCTGACCAAAATGTTTCTTATCTCTCCAACAAATACTCTTCCAGGCTTGTACAGCTTCTGCCATCTGCCCACTGTTGGTGGCTACATGATAGAAAATGTTCTCAGCTATCTCTGTTTGCTCAGGTGGACTGATAAAAGCATACCCAAATGTTCTTCTAGCTAGGACGGGGTTATAGTTGATTCCGCCCCTAAGACCCATGAGAGGTACGTTTTTGAACTTTCCGCAACTCATAATAACTTCCATGTCATCTAAAGCTCTATTGTACCAGACAATATCTTTAGCCCTCAGCCCCATAATCCTCTCAGCCCACTTAGATGTGTGTCTATTATCAATGAAAGCACCACGCTCAGGCAAATGCGACCTAAACCAACGATATAACAACGGGGCACAGAATCTAACCAAACCTCCCTTTTGACTATTCTTGTGATAGATGGAGTGATAAACGTCCCCCAAAAGTGTAGGAACCGGATTCTGCAGAATGAATACGTGAATGGCATTCATATCAACAAAGTCGGGCACGTTTGAGAACATCATGATACCATAGATACTTAGAGCCAGGATAGCCCTAAATGTGTCCCATTCTTTTGCTTCAGCAGCATCGCAACCCCTTTTAACCAGAAAATCCATACGAAAACCAAAGCATCCTCCTTTCTTGGTGAGATTTGCTTCCACGACCAACTTGCTCAAATAAAGAGCCTTAGAAATTTCAATGGACGTAGGGGCCTCCATGGTGCCATAGTACGGGACTTCTTCCTTTTTGACCAGAACACCGAGGAAAAGAGAATACTCCTCCAATGTGGGAACCAAGAGATAGTCGGGGAACGTGAAACAGCGCAGAGAAGGATTGTAGAACTGAAGCAGGGTATGAACTCCTTCTTGCTCATACTTGGTGAATGGCATCTTGAGAAGGCTCAGAATATACCCATATTTCTCTCGGAACTTGGTCGACTCATCTGGCGTGATCTTCTTCGCTAAACACCCAAGAGAATCCAGATTCGGATTCGGGAATGTATAGGAGATGTTGCGACTACCAATCTTCAATGGTGGAGCCATGTGTTGGTCGGAGACAAAGCCAAAAGTTCCTGAAAATAAATGAACATGCATGTTAAATGATATGGCGGAATGCATTTCATTGGGAGAATCCTAAAGCCTTTTCATTATTTCTTTTCTTTTCATCTATTCTTTTCTTTCTTTTTCTTTTTTTTTTTTTTGCAAAAAGGTATATACATTATGCTCTTTTATTTGGAAATAGATTTTAGGATTCTCCACGAATGAAGTGAGGTGGATGCAATAGCATGATGTGTCATGTGTGCAATGTGGTGAGAGACTGAATGTCCCTCGCAACTTTGGACATCTGGGTAACACTGAATGTAATAGGTTCAAAATTCCGGCTTTAGATTGCGAAATAGAAATTCGGGTGTGATGAAGGCTAGTATCCTGTCCCACCCCAAACTCACAGGTATGAATTCTAGACACGGACAGGTGGTCCCTAATGGTCACTAGGGTCTACAGTTCCCATGGGGTACAAAGTGTTTGAGGCAGCAAGCGTGCCAGACACAGTGTTCCATGAAAGAACCTCGCCCAGTTGTGGTACCCCATGTCAAGCTCGATCGTAGCAAGAGCCACGGGAGTCAACATGAGCATCCACGCTAATCCTATGTGTCACTGGCCTGGGTAGTGGGCCTTTTACCTCACAAAAACCCCCACCTGCAAAACAAAGCAGAAAAATATGTGGCCCCCACGGGGACCCGTAATATAGTCCAGATGCATGATGTGCAAGCAGAAATAAACATGATATGCAAGCAGAAAATAAACATGCAAACATATATACAAGATATAGACATAAAAAAACAAATAAACACCCAATAAAAGAAACAACAGACAAAGGCTAGGATCGACTTGCTTAGGTTTCCCCAGCAGAGTCGCCAGCTGTCGCACGCTCGCGAAAAATGAACAGAGTCGCCACCAATATATTTATCCCATAAGGGAAAGGAATATCAGAAAACCTAACAAAGGAAGGAACAGGGTCTTGCGACCAGAGAATCTAGGTACGGGAGTCGGTTACGCAAGGGGAAGGTATCAGCACCCCTTGCGCCCATCGTACTCGATGGTATCCACCTATGTTTGTTTCTATCTAAAGGGTGTGTACTATGTCTACCTATATGTGAATGAATGCAAAAGAAATACGGGGAAAAGAAGGAATATTTACAATTGTGCTCGTTCAAGCCCCGCGGCTTGATGCCTACGTATCCTTTTCAGGAATCAGAGCGCCGTAGTTCGGCTCACATGTTTCTGTTTGTTTTTGTGTTTTTTAGTTGGGCGGAGTTAACGCTCGCGCTCTTGCATAAGGGAACAGCCTAGGATGCAATTGAGTGGAGATAACAATGCCCTTAAGAAAGGAGAGAAGAGAGAGTTTGAGTGTTTCGAGGAAATCCCTTAAGCAAGGGAAACTCGAGTTACTCTTTGGTTGGTGTTTTTTAGAAGTTGGGAACTTACGCCTGAATGGTACCCTTAAGCAAGGGAGATCCAAGCACTCGAACATTCCCTTAAGCAAGGGATGTTCAAGCTTCCATTCCCTTTTTAAGAATTTTCACTTTGATTATTAGTGTTTTAACTATTTTCTTTGTATTTTTTAAAGGGATTTTATTTGAATATTTTTAGATGTTTTAGTGTTGTAAAAGAAAAAGAATGGAAAAGAGGGGGACTAGCCTAATTTCTAAGCCTAGAATTATTCTAATCTAAGTCTAATGTTAACATGGTAATGTGATCCTAAAAAGGAGCATACTAATGATATACGAACAAAATCAATTAAAAGGTATTTAAATCTAATTAAAAGTCAATTAGCAATTTATTTACAAAGGGGTTAAACTAAAACAAAATGATTTGTTGAAGCTATTAAAAATACCCCTAAAATATTCACAAAATATTCACAAAAATACTCACAAAATATTCACAAAATATTCACAACATATTCACATAATATTCACAACCTATTCACAAAATATTCACAAAATATCAAAACACCCTAAAATATCTAGAAACATTTTTTGTATCTTTTTTGTGTGAAGGAAATTGAATGAAAAGTGGAAAGAAAAGAAAATTAAGATAAAGAACTATTTCTAGCAGGCAGGGGGTGTAAAAGTAACTTCTAAATGAACTAAAAATGATTATGAGTAAAAACTGGGCTTAACAGGGGTGGTACGAAAATCAATAATGCGTAGGCCCAGTCAATAGAACACATGCAACACAAGCAAAATAGGGGTGTGGAGACTAGAATGGTGCCGAGCCCAATCATTCACGCGGCCCAGGGTTCTTTTATTATTCATATATCAATGTGTGCATTTATTTTAACCAGCATGCACAATTATTTTGATACAAGATTCACCAAAAAAATGACATAGTAACGTGATATCAATTGGTGCAAATCATTTTAAGTCATATAAAGACAAAACAAGCCAAGGACCAATCAGAGATAAGCACGTCATATTCTAAAATTTGGAATAAGACAAATCATGATGAAAGCTTGGAAAGAGAACCACTACATGTCTGCCACGTATGCAACTGGAAGTTAAACAAACCAAACCCTACGCAGACGCCGGAGCTAGGCTCCGGTCGTCTTCCCCGACTAACTCTTCGCCGGAGCCACCAAACACGCCCAAAAAATGCGAACCATATCATCACTCTACTCGGAATTTCAAGCTGAACACGGATCCGGCTTCAGATTTCTCTAATTCTCATTCTATCTTCTAAAACGCAAACAATTTTAAAACCTTAACACAAAGGACCTTTCAGCAAAACACAATCCAAACGTAGCACCAGTCATATACGCATTCACAGATCCTAAATCTATGATTCAAACGGATAACCAAACATATCTTGAGCATATAGACTTAAACTCACCGAATTTATTCATGAACAAAAAGCAAGATCATATACTTTCAGATGCCAATGCTCTACACATTATCACTATCATGCCAAGAGAGCGCTATGGACTTACCTGTGGATGAGCTTTGAACGATGAGAAAGAAGAGCTACGATACTGTACTCTGAGCTAGTGGATGTTGCTGATTTGAAGAGATCTTCAACCTTGAGAAGTAAACTTAAGATTTACGAGTAGCTTGCGGCTTGATGAGGCTGCGATCTACTTCAGGAAGCCATGGATTCTACTGCACTTGCTTGATTCTTTGAATGTCGCTGCGTGATGATGAATGTAGATGATGATCGATGAGCGGATCCGGATGATGAGAAAGAGCAGTGAGGTCGTTGTGGTGGTGATGGAGGTGAAGATGGCAGCTAGAAAGAGCGTTTAGGTTTTGTTGCAGGTTTAGTTGAAAAAGTGGTGGCTGGAGTTAGTTATTCTAGTTGGTTAGGGTGGCTGGAGATATCTGTTACGGTGGCAGTTGGTGGTGGAGGGGTGAAGGAAGAGTGAGAGAACCGAGAGGAGAATGGGGAGAGTGAGAAGAGAGTTTTGGAAGGAGAGTGTGTAGTGAGTGAGTGAGTATTGAACTGTTTATATAGGGTAAGTGTGAAGAGAATGGGATGGTTTTTTTTGAATGTGGGGCTTTAGTGGTGTGCAATTTACAGCAAAGTCATTTTTTGGGTGTGGGACTTTGTTTGTGCAATGCTTAGTGAGTAAGTTTTGTGTAGTTATGGCAAGTCTCTTGCATGCTTTTGTGTACCAGCTTTTGCATGGGCAATAGTAGCAAGCATGTGCGTGCAAATGTTTCTCATACAATGGCTGCAGGTTCTATTCCTTTAGGTGATGCCTCATGTTGAAACTGGATAGCCCATCTTGCTCTCTTTATACACTTCTAGCTTCTACCATGGGAGGCCATATGATTCAAGAATGGGCTCATTACAAAGGGGGTGTGTGATAGAGCAAGTTTGATGCTGGTATGCTCAAGTAATAGTGCCTACATCCTTCAAAAAATAAGTTGGAACAAGATTCATGCACCTGGAATGAGACTCACGAGCATGGCTTGAATCTTGTGCATGTACTTTGGCAGGAATGTGACTGGCTCAATACATGTCCAAAATTAATGAAACTAGATTCAATAGATAGGGGACATGGCAAGGAACAATTTAAGATCATGCTTGTTCAATGTGGAGACTTGTGGAGGAAGAAAAATGCATTAAGATTTGGCACACCATGTGTTTGCTGAAATGCATGCGTGTGCCCTAGAAATCTGCCTTGGCTGGATGCAGGACTTAGTCAGTGTAAGGGCACAACTTTAAAAGCTTGCAATTCATTCAATATTTGTTCAATTGACTCAACTCTTGGCTTGTTGGAAAGAAGACATGGCAAGGATTAGAATGATACCAAGTTTGCTTCCATGGCATTTTTGTAGAGCTCTGAAATTGACTTGAGATTTGGCATGCCATGTGCTTGACGAAATGCCTAGTCATGACCTGGCTTGTGACTAGGATTATGACTTAGGTTCAATGGATTTTCAGTAACTTCAAACCACTTTATCTCTTTATACAAGCTTCAAATGAAAAAGTGTCCAACTACAAAGTTGTTCTCCTCCATGAGAGGAACAACTTTGATGTTGGAAATTTCTCCAGAAAATGCCATTTGCCACGTGTAAATCAGGGCTGAAGTGGACTGCTCATCAAGATTTAAAACCTCAAAAAAAATTCTAAGTGTTGAAACTTTCCTTTTTTGTCATTTTTCTATTTTTGGCAACTTTTTGTCAAACTCCTGATTTTATCCATTCTTTGACTTTTCTTGACTGATTTTCCACCAAAAGTCAATATTTGAATAATTCTTCTGATTTTGACCCAAAAGTCAACTGTTCTGATTTTTCTGATTATTGATGGAATTCTTGATTAAATCTTCTCCAGTCAAATCCAGTCAAATAAACACATCCACATAGTCAGCATGAAAGCTTCTCCCTTATAAAATCCCTTTCTCATTATATGTTGACTAGAAAGTCAACTGGCCGATTTTGGTCAAGGAAACCCTGATTAAGAATAACCAGATGAATTACAAGCTTGTACACTCCCACCAATGCCTTGAGTTGAGAAGAACCCTAATCCAGGAAGACTTCAATGAAAACAAAGCCACATAATCACACCTCAGATCCTCACATTTGGTAGGAAATTCCTTGCCATAAAAGTTCTTTCCTGCTAGTCTTTGATTGATACCAATGATATGCATGCATGGGTATGGATTATGACCTAAGTGATGTATGTACATGAATGCAAAGCCAAAGCCAGTTAGAAGTAAAGGGGTAGGACAAATTTGGGGTATGACAGTGTGGACACGATCAACTTCTCCAAAGTATAATTCAGTTACTACGAACGGTGCTGACACGACAAGAGATCTAATTATATCATCACAAACAGGGTAGACACGATCATTTTCAAAGATCTAATTCAGATACTACGAACGGTATTGACACGGCCGACTCTCAGAGATCTAATTTCATCATCACGAACAATGTGGACACGATCAATCTCTAACAAATACTTCTCAATACAAATGGATTTAGTCTAACGCACGACTTATCCTCCAACCTAACGCACGGTTTTCCAGACATCTACGGATGCAAATTGGATTAGTCTAACGCACGACTTATCCTCCAACCTAACGCACGGTTTTCCAGACATCTACGGATGCAAATTGGATTAGTCTAACGCACGACTCATCATTCAGCCTAACGCACGGTTTTCCAGACATCTACGGATGCAAATTGGATTAGTCTAACGCACGACTCATCCTTCAACCTAAACGCACGATTTTCCAGACATCTATGGATGCAAATTGGACTTAGTCTAACGCACGACTCGTCCTTCAACCTAACGCACGGTTTTCTAGACATCTACTGATGCGAATTGGATCCGGTCTAGCGCACGACCTATCCTCTAGTCTAACGCACGACTCATCCTAAGTATACTCTTCAGATACGGTCTAACGTACGACGTATTCTAAATGGATGGCATCTTTAAGCCCATCTCAAGTCTCTCAACATCCGGATGGCATCTTTAAGCCCATCTCCAAAAAAGTCCCTTCATCATCAGCAAGGGCAAATTCTTGGGTATTCTAGTGTTCAATCCTCTTCTACCTTCAGATTCCGACAGGCACACATACCAGTCTACATCTTCAAATATAAGAAAATTGAACAGGGGCAGCTTTCATACCCCAAAATTTTCCCACCATATTTTCACATTTATACTCAGCTAAATGTCAGAAGTACAAGACTTGATTGAATGCACACTCTCCTAATCAACTACCTTTCAAACTAGGGTTTTGTTCTTCTCAAAGAGAAGTCAACTTCTGACACCTCAAGTGGACTTCATAGCTTCTTATATGTTTCAAAGAGATCCTATACCAAGTTTCAGGCCTCGATTCACAAGGTTGCTCAATCAATCGCTCAGAAAGTCAATAGTCGACTATGCTAGTTCAAAAGTCAACTATGGTCAAAGTACAGTCAAAATTCCTGATTTTTTGTCAACATCCTTATTTAGAAGTATCATTCATCATTTGATCAAGGATTGATCATGATTCATCAAGGTAAGTTCAGAAATTTACAATTCCAAAAGTTTCTAAATTAGGGTTTTCAAAGGAGAAAGTCAACTGAACTTTGACCAGCCATAACTCCTACATGGAACATCAGAAATTTTCCATCCAAAGCTCAATTTGAAGGAAATTGAATTCTCTACAATTTTTTCTCTAATATGCCAAGGCCAAAAATGCTTCATTTGAGAGATATGAGCCAAAACATTACAGGTCCTTCTAAAGGATCGCAAAAAAGTCATTTTTTCTCAAAGACCATAACATGAACATGGTAGACTCAATTGAGATGAAACAAAAATGGTTGATTAGAGGACTCTTCAAGCTTTCCAAAAAGTCCAAGAACATGGAAAAATGTTAAAGTACGAAGAGATGGCAAGATGCACAAGTTCACCATATTTCAAGGGATGTACAAAGAGAGATATTGCCCAAAATGCACTTTTTTCTAAATGGGTTTGAATTCTTTTTATCTAATCTTTATCCAAATCCCATCCACGCCCTAGAAAAGTATATTTCAATTTTTTTATTATTTTATTTATTATTTCATGGATTCAATTCATTTTATTCATGATTTAATTAAATAAAATAGTAAAAATAATGAAAGATATGATTTGTATTTAATTTGGATCAATTAATCAATCAAATATACTCAGCCAATCATCTCAAATTCGTTCATGACTTGGTGATCAAGATTTGAGACAATTTTAGCAATTTTGGATGGATATTTCAATCAAATTATTTCCCATGAATACAATGTATTTTCTCATGATTTCTAACCTAATTCACCCTCTATATATTCTCACATCATTCAGCATAAGGGTTCACGTGCTGCAGCCTCTAAGACATACATTCAAGGCTCCAAAAATCTCCAAATAACTTGAATTTTCGTTCTACCTCTTGCAGCCATTATAAAACTCTACAAATTGCCTTAATGCATTCAAACAAGGTCAAAGGGTAAGTAAGAATCCAAGAGCAGGTTCCATGCTACATAAACATGCATCTCCCGTGTTCATACTTTCCATACATTTGTGATTTTTTTGTTTATTATGCTTCAGCGAGTTTTAATCAAATCTAACGTTTTGCATGAGTGTTTGATGGTATTTAGGACTTGACAGAACCTTTGGAGTGGAGTTATAACGCCATATGCGTAAATCACCATTATTAGGGTTTGAAGAACACAAGCTTCATTCTTCATGATATAGGTTGTGTTTGGACAAAAGAACACCATCAATGGATTCGTGGGGGTCCATATAGAGGATCTGGGCGCTCCTCTTGTTTCGTTAACATGTATTTTTTTTAGTTTCATCGTGTGCAGAATTTCACTATGAAGGTCGCAAGGAAATACGCAGGAAAAAGCACAGCAATTTCCTCAGGTAATTCCATAGGTGCTGAGGAAGAAGAGAGTGAACAGTACGCATGACTAATTGACCAAGGGCGTGGCTTTTTCGTGATCAACCAATGGCCAGTCAAAATTCTCTTTTCTCTCTCTCTCCGTCCGATCACGCATCGATGATAATGAATGGCCAGTCAACATTCTTCGTTTCTCTCCCCCTTTCTCATTGGTCCTCACGTTATACTAGGTCCCACGCGCGTGTTTGCCTATAAGCTTGTGATTTAATTAATATTTTATTTCGCTTATTTTATTATCAGACTAACGTTTCTGCACAACTGGTTGGATGAGTTTAATGATGACCCACGCATCCTGTGTTCGATCCCTATGCTTGCCAGTTTTATTATTTTTCATTTGTTTGGTCATGAATCCAGCGTAGCCGGTCAATAAGCACCCATAATGGACCCTCGCATTCCTTCCGTTGGATCTCCTAGACGTCCAGATCTGAAGGCCCAGAGATGCTCCTTATCATACACCATCCAAGAACCATCACACGGTATCACATACCAGGTTTTTTTTATTGCTTTTTTTGTTTGTTATATATATTTTTTTGTTTTTATCCAATTCAGTTTTTTAATATAGTTTCTTAGGTTACTTATAAAACTTTTCATAATTTCTTATCATAAAAGCAACAATAGTTTTTTTAATTAGGATAGGATTAATGAATCATCTCATTATACCTAGGTTGAATAATTTAAAATAGCTAATTAATTAATTTGTACATACTATTTAATTAATTAATAATTAGGATTAATATTTTTATTATTATTTAATAATTAGGTTAGTTAGACATTAATTTTCATTTAATCAATTGATTCATAATTATGATAGAATTAAATAATTATTTTATATTTAGGTATTCTCACTTATTTTTCAAAGATCGATTTCTTCGCGAACTTCTCTTCTTATCTCGAAACTCCTTTGATTGACGCGTGATTGTTTATTTCGTCTTTTATTTATTTTACATTTTAAAGTTATTTAATTTCCGCCCTTTATTTAATTATTTAATTATTTAATTTATGCCATTTAAATTCTAGAAGGTGTATAGGTCGCTTATTCAGTTTTTTGATATAATAGTAATTAGGACCTTTTAATTTCCCGCACTTTATACTTTCCGCACCCATAAATTGTTTTAATTTTCTGTATATATTAAAGTGCGTGGTTAGTAAATAGGGAGTGGCAAGATTAAAATTAAACGTAACTCACTAATTCAAGATAAATATTCGAACTGAACCACGTGATTGCTACACACACTCACCTTCGAGGTAACCCTTTTTATGCTGCCTGTTGCCTTTCAATTTAAACAGAATAGTCAAGTCCCTTCGAGCGTAGGGATACCTTAGCACATGCTGCCTACAAATTCAAATCATCATAGTCCCTCGGAATAAAAGATCATAGTCCATTCGAGTTGCCTACGATAGAATGATCTCGTCCCTCGATGTTGCCTCGATAAATGATGATAATCCCTTCGATTGCTAAGGTATCCTTACTGTTGCCTAAATGACTATTATGTCCTTCCCTTAGACTACCTGCCCTCTTTATGGTAGGGACAGTCTTATGGCGAACGATTACCCTTCGATGACCCGCATATCCAATTGAAAGACTTCCTGCCCTCTCATGGTATGGATAGACCCTTTCACCCGAAAGACTTAAAGAACAAGAAAGACGAACTTAGGGTAGGTAGTTCTTAATTGCTTGCTCACAACTCAAAAATTCAAAATACTTTTCACACCTCCTCTTCAAATACTTTCAAACAAGGCTACGCTTATTTACAAGCTAAAGTCCTTAACGAAATCTTTTTACTATTCACACACGACACTTTTCAAACAATTCAAACAAACAAGTGAGCTAAGCAATTAAGAGCCCATGGATAACCATGGATGCAAAGGGTGCCTTACACCTTCCCTTTGTATAACCTACCCCCCGAACTCAATCTCTTTTCAAAGGTCTTTCCTGTTCTTTTTTCCTTTCCAATTGGATAAAATAAAAGTCGGTGGCGACTCTTGCTACCCACACATTTCAAATAAAGTTAGTTCACCGTATAGTGAGATCATGGCCCAACGCTGGGGGCTATAAATACCCTCTTTCACTAGAGGGTCAGGTATTCACTTCTTACTCACTTTTAGCTGGTACTTGCGCTCCTTTGCTCGTTACCTTACTTTAGCATCGGAGTACCTTGCAGGTACACCCCCCTCCTCACTCCTCGAAGACCCAGTTCCGAGCAGCCAGCGACGATTTTTCTGATCAGGTACGAGCATTATGTATTATTTATTTTTTAATGTGATTATAGGTTAATTTGATGTATAATTTATTTTTTGATATATAGTTATTTTTATATGTGATTATTAGTTAATTTATCTAATTAGAAACATCTATAGATTTAATAAAAATAGATTTCATGTTATAATTTTTAGAATGTATATATATAAAAACATAATATTAGGATGTTATTATAATTATAGAATATTAGGATGTTATAATTATAGATTTTATAAAAACAAAAATATTATATATAATATGTATTATTTTTATAGAATGTATATAATATTGTTAGAATGTTATAGAATGTATATATTGGTAGAATGTATTTATTGTTTAATTATTGTTACTAAAAAGAGAATGATTGGATATATGTGCAGTATGGAATATTATTTGTATTATCTGTCATACCCTAATTTTTGACCCCCCTGAGATGACATATCTTCAGGATTTTTCATCAGGTCAAGACAAGTACCCAGAGCAGTCATTTCTCCATCTGGTACCTAATCGAGGATGCTCAAAGACAAGAAAGCTCAGGCAAAGGATCAATCAATACAAAGACTAGTCTCTAATACAATCATGGGGCTCAAAAACTTCACTTTTCTCATCTATGATTGATTAGACATCTAGTCATATGAGTACAGGTTTACTCAGGTCACCAGACTAGGGTTTTGAGCCTATCAAGGACTGAAATCAGGGATCACATTTGGGAAACCCTAAAAAACCTCAGAGGATCATTCAAAGACATCAATCATCTTCAAATAACTCATATTACAAGGTCTACTGGACATCACACTTCAATTCAAAGTCTACAGTCATTACTTTCACATGGTCGACAAATTAGGGTTTTGACCTAATTCACCAAGATAGTTGACTTCTGATCAGGGCATGAATCCAAAACTCAAGACATGATTCAAGGATCTCTACTACCTCCATATAATCCATTTATATCATCCATTTGTGGAGAAGATCTTATTTCTACACAAAAGCCCAAAAATTCACTTTGTCAGGAAAAAAGTCAACTGTGAAGGATCATCATTGACTTTTAAGGTTTTTGGTCAAAAAATGACTTTCAAAGATCAATATCATCAATATATGGATGTCAAAGTCATTTGGCCAAAGAAATTCAAAGAAATTCATCAAGGAGCGAAAAGTCGGGAATTAGGGTTTTTGAAGGCATGGTGAGATCTCAAAATTTCACCTACACAACTCAAAAAACTTCCAACATGAAAGTTGTAGATCTTGCAAAATAAAACAACATCTTACAAAGGAACTTTTTTCAAAAGATCAACCATTTATGAAGTTTTGGAAATTTTGAAGTTTAGGTCATAAACACTTAGAAATTTTTCTAAGTGTTTTAACCTAGTTTTCTTCCAACTTTGACCTCATTTTTCACAAATTTCCCAAAGGATTCTGAAGAAGACATAAACTAATGATTTAAAGTAGATGTTTAGGGCTTTCCAAATTGTGTTCAACCTTCTCAAAATTCAATTTGAGCTAAGAGTTATGCTTGTTCAAAGTTGGCCTCATGAAGTGAAATTATAGGTCATGCATCATTTTGGAACTTTGAAGTTTTGTGCACATGACCTCAAATACAGATGCTACATGACCCATAATACATCTGCAAACATGCCATGCATTCATTTACACCATGCCATGATAATTGAAGAAGATTCCTAAAACAAGAACATGTGATTATGTAATGATTACATTTGAGAATTTATGGCAAATTGATGAATCACCCAAGGAATCTTCTCATCAACCAATTAGAGCTCACTTTGCATCTGAATTGTCCCCTAAGATCAGATAGAATCAATGGATAGGGGAGGTGGCTCGAAAATGCAATGATCACACTTGGATATTCTTTGAAATTTCTTCATGGCTAAGAAACCAAACTTGCTTCACTAAGCAAGCTCACTCTCTCACTCAGTACTGATCCATTTGCCTATAAATACAGATGCATTCCTCATTCAAAAACACACCAAGGCAACCATATTCCTTGCTTTCTCTTTCTCTCCTCTTGTTCATTGTTTTTCAAAGTTCTTTGGCAAGAAGAATCGATTTCTTCAAACCAGAGCTTATCTTTGGGAAGTGAGCATTCTAACATCTCAAGGGAGGTCATTTGAGGTGATCCAAGCACCTGGATCACTTCTGTAAGTGGAGGAACACCATTGTTGCTCTCACTTTGGAGCACTTGCAGTTGGAGGTCCATGGAGTGATTCAGAAGGTTTCAAGGCAAGCCAATCATCCAGACACACTCCTCAGGTCATAGTGAAGCTAACCAGATGGCTGCAGCTCATCTGTAACTCCAAATTCAACAACCTTCATGTTCACTTGAAGCTGAAATCGAGGGAGGTCCATAGAACAATTCAGAAGGATTCAGGCTACAATAAGCATCCAGTTAGCATCATTGAGTCTCAGGGAAGCTATTGAGATCATTCATTCAAGCCCAGGTGCCCTCAATCATCCTCACGACCTCCATTTTCAGAGGTAAGTTTCTGAACTTCACCTCTATAATTTAAGTGCTCTTTGTGAAATAGCTCGATTCTATCTTGTTCAGCATCATCAGAGGATTGAAAACCCTCTATCATCATCCATTTATCTTTCAATATAGTCATTTAATTTGATTTTGAAATTTTAGGGTTCTTCACGATTTCTGGTAAATTAGTTAGATGTAGTTAATATTAGTTTATGTTAGTTACATATTTAGAATCGTGAGTGAAATTAGAGCAAGTTTCGTGTTTACATCATGGCAAATGATTGAGAAATGAGTGAGTTCAGAAATTCAAATTCATAGAGCTTGAGGTTGAAGACGAAGATGGTGGTGGCGCGCAAAATTCAAATCTCAGGGCAGAGTTTATTTTATTTTGAGTGGTATGCGTTTTATTAATGACTAAACAACTTGCCCTAGTGGCCACACATGCGCCCTTAGTATCATCATGCCACAAGTCTGGGGTTCGAATCCCCCTCGCCCCAGACTTTTTGATTCTTTTATTTTTTAAGGATTTACAACTTGTTTTGAAATATGACCAAATGGAGGCAAGTCACTAACACTGAGCGCGCGTTGGCTCAGTGGTGTTGTTTTGGACTGGTGACCTCAAGGGCGTGGGTTCAAACCCTCCAAGGGCCAAAACTTATTTTTTAACACTAATTTCTTTCATTTTCTCTTCACAACTTCACATATTTATTTAACCTATCAAAATAAATCATTTTCATTTCATTTTTCACACACTTTTTATTTAACATATCTATTTTGTGAATAATCAAAAAAAATCATAAAAAATATTATTTATTTCATGTATTTTAATTACGTTTAAAATAGTATGTTTTAAATGTTTTCTTAAATACTTTAAAATATATATATTCATTTTGTTTTAACCTAATTACTTTGAGAATAATGTTATGATAAAAAACCCTATTTATTTAGGTCTTAATTAGGTATAGATTTCATCTTTGCCTTAATTAAGTTGACTTTTGTCAATCTACAAAATTGTTTTCAATTTCCGATTAAACAGACGATTAAGGTTTTCAAACAACAAAACCTTATATCATTTCAATCTTTTCTTCAACTGTTTTCATAAACAGTAAATCTTTTTTAAGTGGGCCTCTAATAGAGTGTAAGTCCCAAAAACCTTCTCTTCTTAGCTTGTTTTCAAAACTGTATTTTCAAAATCTTCTTTCTGTTTTCAAAACATTCTTCTGGTATTCGAAGGGCATTATTCCCGGTGAAACTCTTCAGATACCTATGAGACCTTTGTCCATCTTCACTTCTTCTGTTTTCAAAAACCATTAACTGTTTATCATATACATTCAACTGTTATCAACAAAAACAACAAAAATTACTGTTGAGGCTCTGTACATACTTCTTCAATGGCCTCCACTCCATCCAGGTTAGGCTTTACAAGCTTTCAATTTACAGTCTTTATTTAAATTACTGTCAAATATAAACTGTGCATATATTAGTTTAGAACTACGTTTGAGTATAAACCTTAGGATAGTTAAACTATATATATATTATAGGAATATGACCTAGGATTGAGAATGTCTTCCCGGTGAAGGCTCTTTCCTAATTAGAGATCTGTAGTTCAAACCCCCAAGATGAATTATTCCCGGTGAAACATCTTGGCAAAAAACCTTAGAATCCAAAAATATAGGACACATCCACCCAAAGAGGAATTATTCCCGGTGAAACCTCTTACCCATTTGCTTAGAGCCAAAATAAGTTCAAAACTACATAAGCTTTCTCTTGTGCTATAACAAGGACCCTCGATTAGCCTCCTCTTGGGCTTTGTACAAGGACCCACAGGCTTCTTAAAAGCATTTCCAGCTTCCTCTTGAGCTTGTATACAAGGACCCATCAGGTTTCTTATAAACATAGGAACAGGTCTTTAGTCACCTTTTAGCCTACCCTGGTGAGTTTCTTCCAATTTAAACCAGACTTAAAACAAGCTAAGTTTGTCTCAATTTCACATTGAGTACATTTTTGAAATGAGAGACATGGACAGTCTCTGTCACCCTTATCTTCATCAATCCTCCTTAGTAGAGTCTAGGATCTATGTTTTGGTCATCCTCAGCATTGAGTCAGCCTTCATCTTGGGCTTTAAACAAAGAGTCTCCACTAGATAATCTTTCTGCCATCCACTTTTCAATCATAAAAACCCCTGGAAAGGGTTAGCCTCCAAAGTCAATTAAAATCAACCCATCATTTTAATAAAAACCCCTGGAAAGGGTTAGCCTCCAAAGTTAATTAATAAAAATGTCAAAAAAAAATAAATAAAGATTCATTTCTCTTAGGAGATAATTTCCCCAAAAGAGTCAAAACCCCTGGAAAGGGTCAGCCTCCAAAAAACATGATAAAGTCAGTCTTTTAACAGACAAATTCACCAGCTGAGTCAAAATCCCTGGAAAGGGTTAGTTTCCAAAGAAAAACAGTCTTTTTTTTCTCCAGTAGAGTCAAAACCAACAAAAACAGTTAGCCTCAACCTTGGGCTTCATACAAGGCACCCAAACAATAAAACTCCCCTGTCAAGAGTCAGCCTCAACCTTGGGCATTATACAAGGCAGATAATAGAGTCTCCCCAGTGAGTTCTTCATCACTCAGTAGCCACAACCTTGGGCTTTGTACAAGGCAGATAAACCATATTTTCATGTGTCAAAGATTCCTAACACTTAGGATCTTTCCCCATATAGTCATCAATACTTAGTTCATTTAAAAGTCCGCCACAACCTTGGGCTTTGTACAAGGCACATAAATAGAGTCTCCCTAAGTAGAGTCAGCCTCAATTCTGGGCTTTGTACAGAACACAAAAATACCCTGTAATTAATCCCCAGTGGAGTCACCTCCCAGAGTCAATAATATTAATTAATCAATCAAAAAGCCTCAAGCTTGGGCCTCATACAAGCCAGCTAAAGTCAAAATCTTTTATACAGTAGATAGACATAGCTTATCTCTATAGAGAGATATTTTTACTACTCTACCACATTCAAACAAACATTTCCATTTCAATTTCAATTTTAATCAAGTCTCCCATTTAGGATTTTGAAAGGCATGAACTGGCAGTAAAACCCAGACATGTGGTAACTTTCCCTAATTTGGATGAGCATCTTTCTTTCATTTTAGAGGCATTTGACTGGTATACTTGCACATACACAAGTAAGGTCCCCCTCTTGAATGAAATGAATTCAGTTATTCTGTCACTCCTTTAAATGTTTGTGGTAGAATAGTACAAATACCTCTCTGTAGAGATAATTTCATGTCTCTTTACTGTAAACAGAGATTTAATTCCAAGCTTCAACCTTGAGCTTCAAGCAAGGCACCAAAAATAATTAATTTCCCTAGTTAGTTCCCCGAACTACATTAAGCTCTGACTTCCACTAGGGATATGTAGGCATGAGGTTCACAAGGAATCTCAGCGAGCTAATAAAATACCAAAAATAGTCAGTTTGTCTGTCTGTCTGTCTTTTAAAATCAATTCAATTCTCTCTCCTAATACAAAGGAGAAACTTTCCCAATCATTAGCAAACACAAACACAATGACACAGAGAAGGTTCCTGTAGAGTACTACAGATATGTAGGGTGTTTAAACACTTCCCTATGTATAACCGACCTCCCGGACTCCAGAATTTCTAGTCTAGGTGAAATCCCCACACTTAGCAAACTCCTAGGGTTTAGTTGAGATCTTTTTTCCCCTTTCCTACTCGTAGGACAAATAAGAAAGTTCGTGTGATATCGTAGGAAGAACTGAAATAAAATTCATCCCACCACGGGCGCATTCTCCTTCCAAATTTCGCGTGAAGGGTTTAGCGTGCCGTCCTCCCAAGTGAAACGGGGAGGTAAAAGAAAACGACACCACAGAAAAATGGCGACTCTGCTGGGGATATAAGTGTTCAAAACCTTGGTTTTTCATCCAAACCAATGGTTGACCTGTTGCTGGTCCAGCCCCAATGAGGAATTAGGGATGCCAAATTCCCCCTCAAACAAGAGAGGTCCTGCCTAACCTCTGTGTCATTTCATGTGTTTGTTGCATATATATTTGTTTATTTTGTTTATTCTGTATCGGGAAAGGGCTTGATTCCCCCTTGTGGTGAGAAATCCTATACCCGGATTTGAGTGCAACATAAGATAGGATGGAGGATGTCTTCCCGGTGAAGGCCCTCTAATCTTGGTTTCCAAGTCTACTCTTGGGATTTGCCTGGCTGGTTGTGATTAACTGCGCCACTGCATTCCGAGACTGATTTGTACCAGGAGGACCTAGAAACACATTAACCCCACTTAAAGCCTTTTTAGGACGTAGAGCGGTGATTACGGAAGTAATTGTCACGCAGATACTACACTCAGAAAAAACTCTCTTATAGATACCAATCAACGTATCTTTAAGGTTGAGCAAAAACTCTGAGACCCCTAGAACCCGTTCTACAGGTACAAAAATCATTAACCTTAGTTTATCATTGGGGCGGGAGATTGCGTTTGGACTTCATGACCACTATACCCTTCAACGCCATGTTTGTTTAAAACTCTTGTGTGTGCATTCATGCATTCATGCATCATTCATTAATAAACAACTAAAAACAAAAAAAAGAGTCTTTTTCGAGTCGTTTTTTTTCAAGGAAACTAAATAACGAACGTTTTGAACTTCATAGAAAGAGAGAAACGGAGAAAGGACTTAAGGATCTATACCATGGATTACGGAAGAAAGAGAGCTAGGAAATACACCTTCAAGATTCCCCAGGTCGAGGAACTGGGAAAGCTCGGAAAACTGGTGGTCAACCCCCAGGCTTTCAAGGAGAAGTATGGAAAACTTCTGCCTTTGCTCAATACCAACATTGTGGATGGGATCCTTCCCACCTTGGTACAGTTTTACGATCCAACGCATCACTGTTTCACCTTTCCAGATTATCAGCTCATGCCTACGTTAGAGGAATACTCTCGTCTGATTGGAATACCCGTGTACGCGCAAGATCCGTACTCCGGTTTGGAAAAGAATCCTGACGACGTTATCATCGCTGCAACTACTCCTTTGAACGTAGTCGACATCAGAACTCATATGGTGAGTAGAGGAGGAATTCAAGGATTGCCCTCCAAATTCCTATTTGATCAAGCTCGGTACTTCGTCAGCATCCAAGATATGAGCGCTTTTGAGGAAGTCTTGGCTTTGCTTATCTACGGATTGTTTTTGTTCCCTAACATTAACGATTTCGTCGACATCAACGCAATTAAGATATTCTTAATTGGAAATCCAGTTCCAACCTTGCTTGCGGATGCTTATCACTCTGTGCATTCAAGAAACCTGCAGCGAGGAGGATTAATCACATGCTGCGTACCGTTGTTATACGAATGGTTCGTTTCGCACCTGCCGAAGTCTAGCACTTTCTGGAACATGAGGGATGGCCTTTACTGGTCACAGAAAATCATGTCTCTCACTAATACGGACATTGAGTGGTGTAGTCCTGACAACGACGAAACCAAGATCATCTTCAGTTGCGGAAGTTTCCCCAACGTACCCCTTATTGGAACTAAGGGAGGGATCAGTTATAATCCAGCTTTAGCCCGTCGTCAATACGGCTATCCCATGAAAAACATTCCAAGCAACATTCAATTGGAGGGTCTGTTCTTCAAGAACATTGACGATCATGGCAACATGCTGAAAAAGGAAATTGTCCAAGCCTGGCGTCTTGTTCACAGTAAAGGGAGAAGATTGTTAGGAAAACATCTTTGCATCTCCCTGGATCCTTACCTTCAATGGGTACGCGTCAGGGCATTCAAGCTCAGGATGCCATATCAACATCAAGAACCTATTCCCCTAAGGGAACCAATTTACCTTTTCTCCACCGATGTTGAAAAACTGCAAGCGGCATTAAACAAGGTATGCCAAGAAAGGAATGCTTGGAGGAACAAGTATCGAATTGTCAACACGGAAAATGTTGAAATTCAGAACATCCTAAGAAGGAAGGATGAGTTACTTGAAGTGCTCGATCGACAAGTGACACAAACGTCACTTTCTCATCATATCCCTCCTGCTTCCTGGATCATCGATCAGCTCACGTCAGAGAACGCTCAGCTCAAGAAACAGAAGAAGATGTTAGAACGTGAAGTCGGCTCATCATCAAAGTTTTAGAGTCCTTTCTCTCAGTTTCTCTGTATTTCCATTTTCAAAGTGTGTAAAAAACGGCGTTTTCGCTTAATTAATAAAAGTTTGATGTTTCATAACGTAATTATGGTGTTTCCTTGAAAAATAATTAACTTAATTGCATATCATACATCGCTTTAGTCGTACGCACTGACACGAGAATTGTCGCGGATCTAATAGTCACTTTCCTTTCTCCAGAAAGAGAGGAGGAGAAGGAGGTGAACAAAGACTTTCAAGCTGTCTCATCAATACAACACTCGTTCAAGTCGCAAGAAAAGAATGGAAGACTTTGAGCAAGAGAATGAAGAACTCAGAGAAGAGATTAATACTCTCAAAGGTACTGTTGAAAGGCTCAATAGTATGGTAGAAGCCCTGGTAGTTGCGCAGAATCGACCAACGCCAGAAGAACCGCAAAGGACTGTGGTTTCCGAGATTGTTTCTACTCCCATTCCTCAGTATACCATGCCGCCTGATCGACCTTGGGGCATGCCGTATAACTTTACTCCAGAAGGGTACATACCTCCAGCTTCTGAAGCTCCAAAAGTCACCATGGATATGCGTCCACCGGAGGGTTACAAACCTCTGGAAATTGAAGTTCCAAGAGCAACGGCAATGGGTTTCACACAACAGAATGCTGAGATTCCAAGATCTGCTGTCATGGCTTCTCCACAGCCCATTATGCATACTTTTCCCCCGCAAGGCGGACAAGTATATCATCACGCTCCAAGTGAGGATGCTGGCGTGTATGAAAGATTGGACGAGTTCCAGGAACAGTTTCTGCAAATGCAGAAGGAACTCAAGACTCTCCGAGGACAAGATCTATTTGGAAAGAATGCTGCAGACCTCTGTCTGGTTCCAAATGTTAAGATTCCTCACAAATTCAAAGTACCAGAATTCGAGAAGTACAAAGGGAATTCATGCCCACAAAGTCATCTTGTGATGTACGCTCGAAGAATGTCAACTCAGACTGATAATCAACAATTGCTCATTCATTATTTTCAAGACAGCCTGACTGGTGCTGCACTCAAATGGTACATGAACTTGGACAGTTCAGAGATTCGTACTTTTCGAGACCTCGGAGAGGCCTTCGTCAAACAGTATAAGTACAATCTGGATATGGCTCCCGACAGAGATCAACTCCGGGCCATGACTCAAAAGGATAGAGAAAGCTTCAAGGAATACGCTCAGAGATGGCGTGAAGTTGCTGCTCAAATTTGTCCACCACTTGAAGAGAAAGAAATGACAAAAATCTATCTCAAAACTTTGAGTCCATTTTACTACGGACGAATGGTTGCAAGTGCACCAAGTGATTTTACTGAGATGGTAAACATGGGTGTGCGTTTAGAAGAAGCAGTTCGAGAAGGACGCTTGAACAAAGAACCAGAATCTTCTATTGGTCCAAGGAAGTATGGAAGTTCTTTCCAGAAGAAAAAGGATCAAGATGTCAGCAATGTCTTGCACAAAATCAAGAAGAAATTCCAACCTCAAGTTGCAACAATAACTCCGGTTGTTAACTCAGCGCCAGCTTATCAACCTCAGGTCTCGCAACAACAAATTCAACAAAGGTCGCAGCAACCTCCGCAGCAGGTTCGACCTCCAAATTACAACAATCGGGCTCCAAGGTATCCTGCCTTTGACCCCGTACCAATGCCGTATGCAGAATTGTTTCCAACATTACTGGCAAAAGGACTCATTCAGACAAGAAGTCCTCCAAATCCTACAAACAGTTCCTCACCATGGTATAAGGCTGACCAATCTTGTCCCTATCATCAGGGGGCACCAGGTCACAATATTGAGAACTGTTTCCCTTTCAAGATTGACGTCCAACGATTAGTGAAGAGCGGAATGCTATCCTTCAAAGATACTAATCCAAACGTCCAAGCAAATCCTTTGCCGCAGCATAAAGAAGCTTCAGTAAATCTGATAGATCAACACCCCAATGTCATTCAAATCTACGACATTCGTCAGATAGGGGAAAATCTTGTCAAGATGCACGCTAAACAAGCTGGGTACGGTCATGTACCACCTCACAACTACTTCACATGTGAAATTTGTCCAAAGAATAATCAAGGATGTGCCGTAGTTCAAGCTGCATTACAAGAACAAATGGACTTAGGATGGATTCAACATATCCGAGTCAGAACTGAACATGACATCAACATGGTTCAAGGATGTCCAGGAGAATACAAAATCTACAAAGTTGAAGACCTTGAAGGATCGGTAGTCAGGTTCCACAAAACTTTAAATGGACTTGCCTACTTTGGAACAGATTTCCACGCCTACAGTAGATGCAGAATCTGCCGAAGAGATTCACGAGGATGTTTGCGTGTTCGCAACGACATTCAAAAGCTGATGGATGACAATACCATTACTGTTCTTGCCAACAGAGAAGATGACGAAGTCTTTACCGTATCTCCTCAAATTAATCAAGTTGAACCTATGCAAGTTAAGTATGACAGCAGGAAGACAGCAGTTGCACCACTAGTCATCTACTTACCAGGTCCTGTACCGTATGAGTCCAGCAAGGCTATACCATACAAGTACAACGCTACATTCATTGAAAATGGTAAGGAAATACCATTACCGTCTGTTGTCAACATTGCTGATGTTAGTCGAGTCACCAGAAGTGGACGAGTCTTCAACAGAACAACAGAAAATGTGGAGAAACCTTCGGAGGAAGTACCACATAGGCAAGACAATCTTCCGACCAATGCTGTTCAAGCGAAAGAAAATGATGAGATCTTGAAGTTAATCCAGAGGAGTGAATACAACATTGTAGATCAATTACTACATACTCCGTCTAGGATTTCTGTTCTTTCCCTGCTATTGAGTTCTGAAGCTCATAGGGAAGCTCTACAGAAAGTTTTGGAACAAGCTTTCGTAGAACCAAGTGTTACTATAAGCCAATTCAACAACATCGTTGCCAACATCTCCGCGGGAACTAGCCTAAGTTTCTGTGACGAAGATCTTCCTGAAGAAGGAGTGGACCACAATCTTCCACTTCACATCTCAGTTGGCTGCATGGGTGATACACTCACAGGAGTCCTAATAGACAATGGATCCTCTCTCAACGTCATGCCTAAATCAACATTATCAAGATTATCTTTCGAAGATTACCCTCTAAGAAAAAGTCATGTCATCGTCAAAGCATTTGATGGATCAAGAAAGTCAGTTTTCGGAGAAGTAGATCTTCCCATAACTATTGGACCTCAGACGTTCAAAATCACTTTCCAAGTTATGGATATTCCAGCACAATACAGTTGTTTGCTAGGTCGCCCATGGATTCATGAGGCTGGGGCAATTACTTCAACACTTCATCAGAAACTGAAGTTCATAAGAAATGACAAATTGGTAACCGTATGTGGAGAACGAGCTCTGATCGTCAGCAACCTATCATCATTCTCCGACATAGAACCAAAAGAAGTTGTTGGAACTAAATTCCAAGCACTTTCCTTAGACAAAGGAAAGGAGAAAGCAGCGTCTATCTCTTCATACAAAGATGCAATCCAAGTTGTAAAGGATGGCACTACCAGTGGTTGGGGGCACATTAATATTCCTACCAACAACAAGAACAGAACAGGAATTGGATTCTTTCCGACATCATCAAAAGCTATCCCAGGGATTGAAGTAGTTCTCCCTATTCAAGAAACTTTCTGCAGTGGAGGTTTTCTTCAACCTGTTCAACAAACAGTCAATATCATCGATACGGAAAGCACCGATGAAGAGGAATGGTTATCCTATCTTCACAAAGCAGGATATATCTCCCTACCAGAGTCTGAACCACTTTGCTGTTATCCGACTAAAGGATCTGAAAGTAAGACTCAACCAAGCAGTGATGAAGTTACTGACAGCTTCACCACCAGAAGTCATGGTTCATCAGAAGAAGTTCCTCCTATCCCCGAAGAGACTTGGGATACATTAGGAGAACCAAGCGGAAAATTCGACTACATGGTGAAATACTCCGCTCCTGAAAGTTCAAGAATCTCTCTTGAAGATATTGTTCCAACTGGATGGAACAGTGATTTTGAGTACCTCTCTCAGCCAAAAGAGATGTATAACCCTTGCTATTCATCAGCATCTGGTGAAGTCATCATTGAGGATTATATCCCCAAGTCACCTTCCGAGGCTAAGGATCTAGAGTTCACGTATCTAGTCAATGCCATCTTGGGAGAAGAGCAAGACCAAAATACAGAAGAGGATGATCTCGAAAGTGTCTCCGACAACGAGTCTCTCCATTCAGAAGATTGGAAGTTTCCTCAAAAGAAAAACCGACATACTCCACTCGGAAATGGGTATGCCCACACCGCTCAGTCTGCTGAAGTAGAAGAAGATCGTCTGAGTGTTGCAAAGACAGTGGTTGGCAAATCAAGACCTACCACAGGCCAGCTTAAGCCTAAGGTTCCAGATTACTTAGTGCACAATGGGGTTCGCCACTATTGGACAGCTGTTAAAGTTTCAACTGTTGTTCGCACTCCTAAGTAGGAACTTTCACCGTTATTTTGTCCTCTCACCATAGCCCAGGGTGAAGAGATGTTTCATAGGGCTTTGCATTTTACTATTTCTTAGTTAAATGTCCCTCTTTGCTTCGCCCAAAGCAATAGAGTTTTGTTTTATAGGGTCTTTGTTTCAAGAAATGACTGTCCATAAATAAAAATGTCATTCTGTTCCTTCGTTTAGTTTTTCCTTTTCTTTTTTCGGAAATTGGTAATCCTAAAAAAAACACCCTTAAAAAACATCAAAAAAATTATTAACTGCATACACCGAGTCTTCCCTCGTTGTCTAAATAAAACTTATCACACATATGCAGATTAATCATAAAATACCCCGTTGAAACGTGCGACCGTATGACTTCTCCAAGCTTTGAGTTTCCTGTATTCGAGGCAGAGGAAGAAGAAGACGAAGAAATATCAAAGGAAATTTCACGGTTACTTCAACAAAAGGAAGAGGCCATTCAGCCATACAATGAGCCTCTAGAGATCATTAACCTTGGTTCCGATGGAAACAGAAGAGAGGTTAAGATTGGAGCTTCGCTCAGTTCAGAGATCAGAGAGAGTTTGATACAGCTGCTCAAAGAATTCTCAGATGTCTTCGCTTGGTCTTATCAAGATATGCCAGGGTTGGATACCAGTATAGTGGAGCATCACTTGCCATTAAAAGCAGAATGCCCTCCGGTCAAGCAAAAATTAAGAAGAACTCATCCGGAGATGGCCATGAAAATCAAAGAGGAAGTTCAAAAGCAGATCAACGCAGGTTTCCTCGTCACTTCAGAATACCCTCAGTGGTTAGCTAACATTGTTCCCGTTCCTAAGAAAGACGGAAAAGTCCGCATGTGCGTCGACTACAGAGATTTGAACAAAGCTAGCCCTAAGGATGATTTTCCTTTACCACATATTGATATGTTGGTAGACAGTACAGCAAAATCCAAAGTTTTCTCGTTCATGGACGGATTTTCAGGATACAACCAAATCAAAATGGCACCTGAAGACATGGAAAAAACAGCTTTCATCACCCCCTGGGGCACGTTCTGCTACCGTGTTATGCCTTTTGGACTAAAGAACGCAGGGGCAACTTATCAAAGGGCCATGACTACACTTTTCCACGACATGATGCATAAAGAAGTGGAAGTCTATGTGGACGACATGATTGCCAAATCAGAAAATGAAGAAGATCACATACAGAATCTGACAAAGTTATTTCAACGCTTACGGAAGTTTCAGCTTCGCCTGAACCCCAACAAGTGTACCTTTGGTGTCTACTCAGGAAAACTCCTTGGTTTCATTGTCAGCAAACGAGGAATTGAAGTAGATCCAGACAAAGTCAAGGCAATTCAAGAAATGCCTTCACCCAGAACCGAGAAACAAGTTAGAGGATTTCTTGGACGTCTGAATTACATCTCGAGATTCATATATCTCATGACTGCAACTTGTGCTCCTATTTTCAAACTTCTACGGAAAAATCAAAGTTGCGTCTGGACAGACGATTGTCAGAAAGCGTTCGACAGCATTAAGGAATATCTGCTCGAACCACCCATCTTGTCTCCTCCAGTGGAAGGAAGACCTTTGATAATGTACTTAACCGTCTTAGAAGACTCCATGGGTTGTGTCCTTGGACAGCAAGACGAGACAAAGAGAAAAGAGCATGCCATTTACTACCTGAGCAAGAAATTCACTGACTGTGAATCCCGCTACTCCATGCTCGAGAAGACGTGTTGTGCTTTGGCCTGGGCTGCCAAGCGTCTCCGCCAGTACATGATTCGACATACTACTTGTTTGATCTCTCATATGGATCCAATCAAGTACATCTTTGAGAAGCCTGCTTTAACCGGGAGAATTGCCCGTTGGCAGATGTTGTTATCAGAATATGACATTGAGTATCACGCACAGAAAGCCGTGAAAGGAAGCATTCTAGCTGAGCACCTGGCTCACCACCCACTCAATGGTCATGAATCAACCAGTTTCGACTTTCCGGACGAGGACGTCATGTACCTCAAGATGAAAGATTACGACGAGCCACTACCAGACGAAGGACCTGAGATAGGATCCCAGTGGGGCTTAATCTTTGACGGAGCTGTCAATGCTTATGGACGAGGAATTGGGGCAATCATTGTTACACCTCAGGGTACCCATATTCCATTTACTGCCAGATTAACTTTCAAATGCACAAACAATGAGGCCGAATATGAAGCTTGCATCATGGGTCTCGAAGAAGCCATGGATCTAAGAATCAAACACTTGGATGTATATGGAGATTCTGCTTTGGTCATCAATCAAATCAAAGGAGAATGGGAAACACGCCAACCAGGGCTAATTCCTTACAAAGACTACGCGAGAAGATTATTACCATTCTTCGACAGGGTAGATTTTCATCACATTCCTCGTGAAGAAAACAACTTGGCTGATGCATTAGCCACACTCTCTTCCATGATTAGGATAAATCATTGGAATGACATTCCTCGGATCGATGTTATGCGCCTGGATAGGCCCGCTCATGTATTCACAGTAGAAGCAATCATCGACGACAAACCGTGGTATCACGACATCAAGAACTTTCTTCAAAAGCAAGAGTACCCTCTTGGGGCGTCAAAGAAAGATAGAAAGACTTTGAGAAAGTTAGCTTGTAGATTCTTCCTGAATGAAGATGTTCTGTACAAGAGAAACTTCGACATGGTTCTGCTCAGATGCGTTGACAGAAAAGAAGCAGAAATACTCATGAGAGAAATACATGAAGGTTCCTTTGGTACTCACACCAATGGACATACCATGACAAGAAAAATACTGAGAGCAGGATATTATTGGCTGACGATGGAGTCAGATTGCTTCCAGTACGCAAAGAGGTGTCACAAATGTCAGATCTACGCCGATAGAATTCATGTGCCACCATCTCTTCTCAACATACTCTCTTCCCCTTGGCCTTTCTCCATGTGGGGAATCGACATGATTGGAATGATCGAACCAAAAGCGTCCAACGGACATCGCTTCATCTTGGTAGCCATAGACTATTTCACCAAATGGGTTGAAGCAGCTTCATATGCAAACGTTACAAGACAAGTTGTCGTCAGGTTTATCAAGAATCACATCATCTGTCGCTACGGCATTCCTAGCAAGATAATCACTGACAATGGGTCAAATTTGAATAACAAAATGATGAAGGAGCTTTGTGAAGAATTCAAGATCGAACATCACAACTCATCTCCTTACAGACCAAAGATGAATGGAGCTGTAGAAGCAGCTAACAAAAACATCAAGAAAATCATTCAGAAGATGGTCATCACTTACAAAGATTGGCATGAAATGCTCCCGTATGCTCTTCATGGTTACCGTACATCAGTACGTACTTCGACTGGAGCAACTCCTTTCTCCCTTGTATATGGCATGGAGGCAGTCCTACCTATAGAGGTTGAAATCCCATCAATGAGAGTCTTGATGGAGGCAAAATTAACAGAAGCCGAGTGGTGTCAAAACAGATTCGATGAATTGAACTTAATCGAAGAAAAGCGCATGACAGCTTTATGCCACGGACAGCTATATCAACAAAGAATGAAGAAAGCTTTCGACAAAAAGGTTCGACCTCGCACAATCAAAGAAGGCGACCTTGTACTCAAAAAGATCCAATCTTTTCTCACAGATTCGAGAGGGAAATGGACTCCCAATTATGACGGCCCCTACGTGGTCAAGAGAGCTTTCTCAGGAGGAGCCTTAATACTCACGACTATGGATGGAGAAGAATTCACCCGTCCTGTGAACGTCGACGCAGTCAAGAAATACTTCGCCTAAATAAACAAAAAGAACAGCTCGCTAAGTTGAAAACTCGCAAAGAGCGACTTAGGCAAAAAAGAGCGTCTCGGTGAATCGAAAACCCGAAAGGGCGATTCAGGCAAAAGTTAGAGACACAAAAAAAAAATAATAATAAATAATCAATCCCGGTAAACTTAAAACCCGAAAGGGGTAGTTTACGCAAAAGTTAGGGATATATGGCAAGTAACTGTGTTCAGGACAAACTTGATCATTCAAAATCCATAGCGGAGTGTTCATCAGCAGTAGGTCATCTTCTACAAAGCACGAATACAGCGCAACTCGGAGTGGAAGGGAGAGATAACGGTCGTCACGTTTCATCGTAGCCCTTTTCCCGAAAATTACCAATTTCCAACTTTGTAAATACTCCATGGAATCAAGCATTTGGCTGATTACCATTCCATATATAATAATTTGAGCCTTGTGCTTTTCCTTTGCAATCTAGTCTTATTCAGTTTCTTGAAATGCATTTTAAGTTTAAACAGTCATTTTCTTGAAACAAATGTTTTCATAAAATAAAAATGAATTTACTTGCAAAAATAAAGGTGAAATTTCTTTCTAAGGTTTACAAACAATAGGAAGAATGCAAACAGTTGCTCCAAGAACGGGTGAGACTCCGGGAACCAAGATTTCCCCAGGAGGTCGCTTTGCGAACATCTCCCGATGACGGATCTTCACTTCAATTCATATTACTCATTTCGGACAGCGGACAACTGATAACCAGATATTCCCGAGAGAGTTCGAACTCCAAGAAGAGGACATCTTCTGATCCACAAGAATTTCAGTCGTATCATAGGATTTCACATCCGCGACAATTCTATTCACATTCACTTTACATTTTATAATTGTCATAATATTCATGCATACATTACATCACAACTGCATAGTCAAATTAAGGCTTTTAATCATGAGAATGCCCGAGTCATGAGGGCATGAACTCAAGTTTCCCCTGCAAGTCCTGGAGAAACTTTTTCCTTCAAGACAACAACCCATGTAGAGAGATTTCCCCAAGCAAGTCAACAGATGGTAGTCTCCCTCAAGGAGATAGTTTGTTCACTTTTGGAATCCCTCAACTGAGAATCTCCTGCAGAGCAACGCTCGACAGTCTTTTTCAGATAAGATAGTCTGCTTCACATTCCGGAACTCCCTACAGGTCTGGTATTTCCCCAGCAAGGTCGAGAGATGCCACTTCTTTTTCGTCAAAGAAAATAATTCAGAATCTCCCAGCAGATCGACAAATGATTCCCCAACAGAATCAGTGAATGGTAGTCTTCATCCAGAAGATAGTTCATGATCCCCAGCGGAGTCAACAAATGGTAGTCTTTCCCCAAGGAAAGACAGTTTGTCTGTTAAATACTCAAGAGATCGACAAATGGTAGTTTCTTCAAACAGTTTGTCTGTTTCAGGGATGTTTAGTTCCCCACAGAGTCAATAAATGGTAGTTTTCCCCTTAGGAAAACAGTTTGTTGATTCCCCAGGCACCAATCGACGAATGGCAGTTTTCACCCCGAAAACAGTTCGTCTGCCTTCAAAACAAAGTCATTAGCCCCTCAAAAGAGCGCGGGCCCATATGACAATCTTTCAAAGATGCCAGGTCAAAAGGGAAGATGGTGAAGTTTCTTTATTACCGTCAAATGGTATCTCATCTCCAAGTGCTGATGAGAAGTTTGATGAGGAAACAAACCTTTGAAGTTTCTTTATTACCGTCAAATGGTATCTCATCTCCAAGTGCTGATGAGAAGTTTGATGAGGAAACAAACCTTTGAAGTTTCTTTATTACCGTCAAATGGTATCTCATCTCCAAGTGCTGATGAGAAGTTTGATGAGGAAACAAACCTTTGAAGTTTCTTTATTACCATCAAATGGTATCTCATCTCCAAGTGCTGATGAGAAGTTTGATGAGGAAACAAACCTTTGAAGTTTCTTTATTACCGTCAAATGGTATCTTACCTCCAAGTGCTGGTAAGAAGTTTGATGAGGAAACAAACCTTTGAAGTTTCTTTATTACCGTCAAATGGTATCTCATCTCCAAGTGCTGATGAGAAGTTTGATGAGGAAACAAACCTTTGAAGTTTCTTTATTACCATCAAATGGTATCTCATCTCCAAGTGCTGATGAGAAGTTTGATGAGGAAACAACCTTTGAAGTTTCTTTATTTACCGTCAAATGGTATCTTACCTCCAAGTGCTGATGAGAAGTTTGACGAGGAAACAAACCTTTGGAAATTTTCTCTTTATCTGAGATATTGTCCAAACGCAACTAAGACCAGTTTCGAGATTTGGACATCCGGAACGAGAGGAGGTTGTTTACCTTTTTCTAAGTATCAACACTTAGTTAAAGAAGATGGATTGCGCATCCTACATTGCCATCCATTCACCAGAATCCACATCAAGTATTTCTGCAGGAGTTTGTCTCCTCATCCCCCGCCAAGTGCGACAACGGGATCAAATCATGCAAAGATTTTATCAATTACAACATCTCAGGAGCGCCCAAAATTCGGGCATTCTTTGATATTTAAGTCTCTTTTACGCAGGAGAGATCGAGATCTCAATCTCTCTCCCTCCAGATAAAAGAAACTTAAATAGGGGCATCTGTCATACCCTAATTTTTGACCCCCCTGAGATGACATATCTTCAGGATTTTTCATCAGGTCAAGACAAGTACCCAGAGCAGTCATTTCTCCATCTGGTACCTAATCGAGGATGCTCAAAGACAAGAAAGCTCAGGCAAAGGATCAATCAATACAAAGACTAGTCTCTAATACAATCATGGGGCTCAAAAACTTCACTTTTCTCATCTATGATTGATTAGACATCCAGTCATATGAGTACAGGTTTACTCAGGTCACCAGACTAGGGTTTTGAGCCTATCAAGGACTGAAATCAGGGATCACATTTGGGAAACCCTAAAAAACCTCAGAGGGTCATTCAAAGACATCAATCATCTTCAAATAACTCATATTACAAGGTCTACTGGACATCACACTTCAATTCAAAGTCTACAGTCATTACTTTCACATGGTCGACAAATTAGGGTTTTGACCTAATTCACCAAGATAGTTGACTTCTGATCAGGGCATGAATCCAAAACTCAAGACATGATTCAAGGATCTCTACTACCTCCATATAATCCATTTATATCATCCATTTGTGGAGAAGATCTTATTTCTACACAAAAGCCCAAAAATTCACTTTGTCAGGAAAAAGTCAACTGTGAAGGATCATCATTGACTTTTAAGGTTTTTGGTCAAAAAATGACTTTCAAAGATCAATATCATCAATATATGGATGTCAAAGTCATTTGGCCAAAGAAATTCAAAGAAATTCATCAAGGAGCGAAAAGTCGGGAATTAGGGTTTTTGAAGGCATGGTGAGATCTCAAAATTTCACCTACACAACTCAAAAAACTTCCAACATGAAAGTTGTAGATCTTGCAAAATAAAACAACATCTTACAAGGGAACTTTTTTCAAAAGATCAACCATTTATGAAGTTTTGGAAATTTTGAAGTTTAGGTCATAAACACTTAGAAATTTTTCTAAGTGTTTTAACCTAGTTTTCTTCCAACTTTGGCCTCATTTTTCACAAATTTCCCAAAGGATTCTGAAGAAGACATAAACTAATGATTTAAAGTAGATGTTTAGGGCTTTCCAAATTGTGTTCAACCTTCTCAAAATTCAATTTGAGCTAAGAGTTATGCTTGTTCAAAGTTGGCCTCATGAAGTGAAATTATAGGTCATGCATCATTTTGGAACTTTGAAGTTTTGTGCACATGACCTCAAATACAGATGCTACATGACCCATAATACATCTGCAAACATGCCATGCATTCATTTTCACCATGCCATGATAATTGAAGAAGATTCCTAAAACAAGAACATGTGATTATGTAATGATTACATTTGAGAATTTATGGCAAATTGATGAATCACCCAAGGAATCTTCTCACCAACCAATTAGAGCTCACTTTGCATCTGAATTGTCCCCTAAGATCAGATAGAATCAATGGATAGGGGAGGTGGCTCGAAAATGCAATGATCACACTTGGATATTCTTTGAAATTTCTTCATGGCTAAGAAACCAAACTTGCTTCACTAAGCAAGCTCACTCTCTCACTCAGTACTGATCCATTTGCCTATAAATACAGATGCATTCCTCATTCAAAAACACACCAAAGCAACCATATTCCTTGCTTTCTCTTTCTCTCCTCTTGTTCATTGTTTTTCAAAGTTCTTTGGCAAGAAGAATCGATTTCTTCAAACCAGAGCTTATCTTTGGGAAGTGAGCATTCTAACATCTCAAGGGAGGTCATTTGAGGTGATCCAAGCACCTGGATCACTTCTGTAAGTGGAGGAACACCATTGTTGCTCTCACTTTGGAGCACTTGCAGTTGGAGGTCCATGGAGTGATTCAGAAGGTTTCAAGGCAAGCCAATCATCCAGACACACTCCTCAGGTCATAGTGAAGCTAACCAGATGGCTGCAGCTCATCTGTAACTCCAAATTCAACAACCTTCATGTTCACTTGAAGCTGAAATCGAGGGAGGTCCATAGAACAATTCAGAAGGATTCAGGCTACAATAAGCATCCAGTTAGCATCATTGAGTCTCAGGGAAGCTATTGAGATCATTCATTCAAGCCCAGGTGCCCTCAATCATCCTCACGACCTCCATTTTCAGAGGTAAGTTTCTGAACTTCACCTCTATAATTTAAGTACTCTTTGTGAAATAGCTCGATTCTATCTTGTTCAGCATCATCAGAGGATTGAAAACCCTCTATCATCATCCATTTATCTTTCAGTATAGTCATTTAATTTGATTTTGAAATTTTAGGGTTCTTCACGATTTCTGGTAAATTAGTTAGATGTAGTTAATATTAGTTTATGTTAGTTACATATTTAGAATCGTGAGTGAAATTAGAGCAAGTTTCGTGTTTACATCATGGCAAATGATTGAGAAATGAGTGAGTTCAGAAATTCAAATTCATAGAGCTTGAGGTTGAAGACGAAGATGGTGGTGGCGCGCAAAATTCAAATCTCAGGGCAGAGTTTATTTTATTTTGAGTGGTATGCGTTTTATTAATGACTAAACAACTTGCCCTAGTGGCCACACATGCGCCCTTAGTATCATCATGCCACAAGTCTGGGGTTCGAATCCCCCTCGCCCCAGACTTTTTGATTCTTTTATTTTTTAAGGATTTACAACTTGTTTTGAAATATGACCAAATGGAGGCAAGTCACTAACACTGAGCGCGCGTTGGCTCAGTGGTGTTGTTTTGGACTGGTGACCTCAAGGGCGTGGGTTCAAACCCTCCAAGGGCCAAAACTTATTTTTTAACACTAATTTCTTTCATTTTCTCTTCACAACTTCACATATTTATTTAACCTATCAAAATAAATCATTTTCATTTCATTTTTCACACACTTTTTATTTAACATATCTATTTTGTGAATAATCAAAAAAAATCATAAAAAATATTATTTATTTCATGTATTTTAATTAGGTTTAAAATAGTATGTTTTAAATGTTTTCTTAAATACTTTAAAATATATATATTCATTTTGTTTTAACCTAATTACTTTGAGAATAATGTTATGATAAAAACCCTATTTATTTAGGTCTTAATTAGGTATAGATTTCATCTTTGCCTTAATTAAGTTGACTTTTGTCAATCTACAAAATTGTTTTCAATTTCCGATTAAACAGACGATTAAGGTTTTCAAACAACAAAACCTTATATCATTTCAATCTTTTCTTCAACTGTTTTCATAAACAGTAAATCTTTTTTAAGTGGGCCTCTAATAGAGTGTAAGTCCCAAAAACCTTCTCTTCTTAGCTTGTTTTCAAAACTGTATTTTCAAAATCTTCTTTCTGTTTTCAAAACATTCTTCTGGTATTCGAAGGGCATTATTCCCGGTGAAACTCTTCAGATACCTATGAGACCTTTGTCCATCTTCACTTCTTCTGTTTTCAAAAACCATTAACTGTTTATCATATACATTCAACTGTTATCAACAAAAACAACAAAAATTACTGTTGAGGCTCTGTACATACTTCTTCAATGGCCTCCACTCCATCCAGGTTAGGCTTTACAAGCTTTCAATTTACAGTCTTTATTTAAATTACTGTCAAATATAAACTGTGCATATATTAGTTTAGAACTACGTTTGAGTATAAACCTTAGGATAGTTAAACTATATATATATTATAGGAATATGACCTAGGATTGAGAATGTCTTCCCGGTGAAGGCTCTTTCCTAATTAGAGATTTGTAGTTCAAACCCCCAAGATGAATTATTCCCGGTGAAACATCTTGGCAAAAAACCTTAGAATCCAAAAATATAGGACACATCCACCCAAAGAGGAATTATTCCCGGTGAAACCTCTTACCCATTTGCTTAGAGCCAAAATAAGTTCAAAACTACATAAGCTTTCTCTTGTGCTATAACAAGGACCCTCGATTAGCCTCCTCTTGGGCTTTGTACAAGGACCCACAGGCTTCTTAAAAGCATTTCCAGCTTCCTCTTGAGCTTGTATACAAGGACCCATCAGGTTTCTTATAAACATAGGAACAGGTCTTTAGTCACCTTTTAGCCTACCCTGGTGAGTTTCTTCCAATTTAAACCAGACTTAAAACAAGCTAAGTTTGTCTCAATTTCACATTGAGTACATTTTTGGAATGAGAGACATGGACAGTCTCTGTCACCCTTATCTTCATCAATCCTCCTTAGTAGAGTCTAGGATCTATGTTTTGGTCATCCTCAGCATTGAGTCAGCCTTCATCTTGGGCTTTAAACAAAGAGTCTCCACTAGATAATCTTTCTGCCATCCACTTTTCAATCATAAAAACCCCTGGAAAGGGTTAGCCTCCAAAGTCAATTAAAATCAACCCATCATTTTAATAAAAACCCCTGGAAAGGGTTAGCCTCCAAAGTTAATTAATAAAAATGTCAAAAAAAAATAAATAAAGATTCATTTCTCTTAGGAGATAATTTCCCCAAAAGAGTCAAAACCCCTGGAAAGGGTCAGCCTCCAAAAAACATGATAAAGTCAGTCTTTTAACAGACAAATTCACCAGCTGAGTCAAAATCCCTGGAAAGGGTTAGTTTCCAAAGAAAAACAGTCTTTTTTTTCTCCAGTAGAGTCAAAACCAACAAAAACAGTTAGCCTCAACCTTGGGCTTCATACAAGGCACCCAAACAATAAAACTCCCCTGTCAAGAGTCAGCCTCAACCTTGGGCATTATACAAGGCAGATAATAGAGTCTCCCCAGTGAGTTCTTCATCACTCAGTAGCCACAACCTTGGGCTTTGTACAAGGCAGATAAACCATATTTTCATGTGTCAAAGATTCCTAACACTTAGGATCTTTCCCCATATAGTCATCAATACTTAGTTCATTTAAAAGTCCGCCACAACCTTGGGCTTTGTACAAGGCACATAAATAGAGTCTCCCTAAGTAGAGTCAGCCTCAATTCTGGGCTTTGTACAGAACACAAAAATACCCTGTAATTAATCCCCAGTGGAGTCACCTCCCAGAGTCAATAATATTAATTAATCAATCAAAAAGCCTCAAGCTTGGGCCTCATACAAGCCAGCTAAAGTCAAAATCTTTTATACAGTAGATAGACATAGCTTATCTCTATAGAGAGATATTTTTACTACTCTACCACATTCAAACAAACATTTCCATTTCAATTTCAATTTTAATCAAGTCTCCCATTTAGGATTTTGAAAGGCATGAACTGGCAGTAAAACCCAGACATGTGGTAACTTTCCCTAATTTGGATGAGCATCTTTCTTTCATTTTAGAGGCATTTGACTGGTATACTTGCACATACACAAGTAAGGTCCCCCTCTTGAATGAAATGAATTCAGTTATTCTGTCACTCCTTTAAATGTTTGTGGTAGAATAGTACAAATACCTCTCTGTAGAGATAATTTCATGTCTCTTTACTGTAAATAGAGATTTAATTCGAAGCTTCAACCTTGAGCTTCAAGCAAGGCACCAAAAATAATTAATTTCCCTAGTTAGTTCCCCGAACTACATTAAGCTCTGACTTCCACTAGGGATATGTAGGCATGAGGTTCACAAGGAATCTCAGCGAGCTAATAAAATACCAAAAATAGTCAGTTTGTCTGTCTGTCTGTCTTTTAAAATCAATTCAATTCTCTCTCCTAATACAAAGGAGAAACTTTCCCAATCATTAGCAAACACAAACACAATGACACAGAGAAGGTTCCTGTAGAGTACTACAGATATGTAGGGTGTTTAAACACTTCCCTATGTATAACCGACCTCCCGGACTCCAGAATTTCTAGTCTAGGTGAAATCCCCACACTTAGCAAACTCCTAGGGTTTAGTTGAGATCTTTTTTCCCCTTTCCTACTCGTAGGACAAATAAGAAAGTTCGTGTGATATCGTAGGAAGAACTGAAATAAAATTCATCCCACCACGGGCGCATTCTCCTTCCAAATTTCGCGTGAAGGGTTTAGCGTGCCGTCCTCCCAAGTGAAACGGGGAGGTAAAAGAAAACGACACCACATTATCGTAGTTGAATGTACGATAGAGTGGAACCAGGAAGACGTGTACTTAAACCCAATTTTATAGAAGGAGTTAACGGGTTTATCACGTGGGCGTTTACTCAAGAATGTTGTCGAAGCGAAGGAGGAGTTAGGTGTCCCTGTCTTAAATATGAATGTAGACCTATAATTAGTGACCCAGATGAAGTGGTCAGGCATTTGTATAGAAGGGGTTTCATGAAAAATTATTGGGTTTGGATGTTTAATGGTGAAAAATTTTCGAGTAACGTACCAGAGACTAGCAGTACGCATGCTTCAAGTAGTCGTCCATCAATGGAATATGAGGAAAGACCGCCTATTGAATATGAGAAAAACTTTAATCAGATCGATGACATGGTTGAGGATGCTTTTTGTGTGAACGTGACCTATGATCAACCAGAAGATTGTGAAGGGGAAGAGATGCCGAACAAAGAAGCGCAGAGATTTTATCAGTTGTTGAATGAGATGAATACGCCGTTGTTTGACGGTTCGTCTGACTCCAAGTTTTCAATGTGTGTGAGATTATTGGCCGCCAAGTCAAATTGGAATGTTCCTGACCAGTTTTTGGAATTCTTTGTAAAAATGATGTTGGACTCAACTGCAATGAAAGACAACTTACCTACAACATTTTATGAATCAAAGAAGTTGGTGTCTAAGTTGGGCTTAAGAGTAAGAAAGATTGATTGTTGCATTAATCGTTGTATGTTGTTTTATGACAATGAGTTTGGTACTCAAGATGGATTGTTGGAGGAATACAAATTTTGTATGAGTCCAAGACATAAAGTTTGCAGTAGAGCCATTAACACTAATCAAGACCGTGTAGCAGAAAAGTCCATGTTTTATCTTCCGATAATTCCAAGGTTAAAAAGAATGTTTGCTTCAATGCACAGTGCAAGTCAAATGACATGGCATCATACAAACAAAACAAGTCCAGGCACTATGCGGCATCCATCTGATGGCGAGGCATGGAAACACTTTGATCAAATACATCCTAATTTTGCCGCAGAACCTAGAAATGTCAGGCTTGGATTATGCTCAGATGGTTTTGCTCCTTATGTTCAAGCGTCGGGAAGTGCGTATTCTTGTTGGCCAGTTATTGTAACCCCTTACAACCTCCCTCCTGAGATGTGCATGACAAAACCATATATGTTTTTGACGTGCGTCATTCCAAGACCTTCGAGTCCAAAAGCCGAAATTGATGTGTATTTACAACCATTAATTGATGATTTGAAGAGGTTGTGGATTGGTGGAGAATGGACTTATGATATATCACGTAAACAAAATTTTACTATGCGAGCTGCCTTGATGTGGACCATCAACGACTTTCCAGCATATGGCATGTTGTCTGGTGGGGGTACACATTGCAGAATGGGTTGTCCGCATTGTATGAAAGAGACTAAGGAATTTACGTTGGATAAAGAGGGGAAGAGCTCGTGGTTTGACTGTCACCGCAGATTTCTACCAAAAAATCATCCGTATAGAAAGAACAAGACAAATTTCATAAAAGACAAACATGTAACAGATATGCCTCCGTCCTGATTGTCACCAGATGCTGTATGGGTCAAAGTTTGTGGGCTACCAAAAATTACAGATACTGGAAAGGCATGTAGAACTGAAGGATATGGGGTCGATCACAATTAGACAAAGAGAAGTATATTTTGGGACCTTCCATATTGGAAAGATTATTTATTGCGCCATAATCTAGATGTTATGCATATTGAGAAGAACTTTTTTGATAATGTCTTTAACACCGTGATGGATGTTAAAGACAATACGAAAGATAATGAGAAGGCTAGACATGTGATCAGTGGTTTTCACACGTATTTTTACCGCTGTTTTTAGTTATCTTTAAGTATTTTATTTTATGTTTTAATTTATTTTTCGTCATTTTATGCTTTGGTTTTGTGTTTAAGTGTTTGTAGGCTCAGATGAATGAAGTGGAGAAAATCAGTGCGAAACGTGAAGAAACTGATGAAAAAGCACATGGCCTGGCCAAACGCGTCCCCACACGCGTGTGGAGCCTATGAAAGTGCATCCTGCTGCTCAAACGCGTCCCCAAACGCGTGTGGAAGTGAAATGCTGAGGTCTGCTGACCAAACGCGTGCCCAGACGCGTCCCAGGCCACCAAACGCGTGCCCAGACGCGTCCCAGACTGCCAGACGCGTGCCCACACGCGTCCCAGCTGCCAAAATTACAAAGGAATGCCTGCCCCTGCCAAGACGCGTCCCAGGACGCGTGCCACAGCCACCAAACGCGTGTCCACACACGTGTGCACGTAAAAGAATGGGCTTTCTTGCTGAAAAGCCCAGTTTGGCAGAAATAAAAGGAGGAGGTTGCGTTTGGACAGGGGTTCGACGAATTTGGGAGCGAAAATACACTGTAGAAGGCTGGAGAACTCAGATTCTATGCAAGGATTGAAGATTTCTATGAGCTTTTTCCATTGAAGATTGGATTTCCTTCATTTATCTGTAATGTCTACAATTTACACTATGGTTTCTGTTATTTTCATGAGTAGCTAAACCCCCCATTGCTAGGGGGTGACCCTGATTCTGATTGTGATGAATTCATTCAATTGATGCAATAACTATTTTACTTTTCGTATTTGTTAATTTGTTCTTCATCCGTTAATAATGCTTTATCCGTCAGAAAAACGGATTCTGAATATGAATGAATAGTTTAGCTGGACGGCATATTATTTGTGGACATGATTAAGAACATATAATATCTATATCACCTAGGACTAGGGATATCATATTGTATCCGGAATTTCTTGTTATTGGAATTCTTGATCATAACCGTAATTATCTATGGACATAGTAATTAGGTTGTGAGGTCAAAGATCTTTTCACTAAGGCCTTAGGATTAGATACTCTAAAGAACCGGTAATTAACTATGAAAAGCATGTTATTGTATTGAGACAGAGAATTCGTTGCATGAAGAATCATTCACCGTCCCTAGCAATCTACTCATCTCTGTTCATCGTTCTATTATTCTGTTTATTTACTTTATTTGCAAAACCAATCAAAACAACCTTTTGAACTTTT